>NC_091284.1:437879164-438054164 GCF_032444005.1 Ranitomeya imitator
AATTAAAAAAGCAAGCATGATTTACATAAAGTGTTGGGATTTTGTTCTTGCGGTTGACTAAACTACTAGAATTTTCATGTTCTATCAGAATATTGGACTTGGAAAGCGGTCACATTCCAATTCTGTATTTTTTCTTTCTCCTCTAAAATGGTAATAAAACCTGTAATGGCATCTTGGTGTTTATTCTCTGCCCTCCTGCATCAGCGTTGATATATTTAAATTGTTTGGAGGTTTAGTCTAAAAGTCTTCCTAATAATTTGTCCCCATCGTTGTCTTCAGTCTGCAAAGAAAAAGGCAGCGTTCTTCTTGAAGCTCATAAATTAATGTTGTAGTATTGTGCATATTTGTCATGTTCATTTTGCAGCTTCGATCGTGCAGTAAAAGTGAACTCATCTCAAAGAGTCCAGAAATTCTAATGATGTTCCAGCAAGTTCACAGAAAGCCCATGGCTTCATTTGTCACCACCCCAGTACCACCAGATTTCACAAGGTACCAAAGAAAAAGTGCTTTACTCTCTTTTTTTATGCTGGTAACCTGTCTTGGCGGATTCCATAATGCCTATAGTTGTATGGGACAACTTCTTCTGCAGTCCCACAGGTTAGGAGAAACAGGGGCTTCAGAACCTGTATTGGTAATTACTGGGTTTCCTTGGGATCTAACATAACAGGGGTTTTCTATTTTCAGAAAAATCCTGAGTTTCTCACTCTCCCCAGGTCCAGGGCAGAATTTCCGCCACGTCCCAGTTTCCCAGGGTCTGTTAGGGTATGTGCCCATGATCCGGAGTTGCTACATGTTTGACGCTGCGTACTTATATGCAGCGTCAAACTCACAGCAGCCAGACGTTACAGCATAGTGGATGGGGTTTCTTGAAATCCCATGTCCACTATGTATCCACAGATGCGCACGGATCACCCGTGGAGACTGACGTGCGACGCGTCTCTCCAGACTGCAGCATGTTGATTTCAAGAGAAATTTCACCAATAGAATGAAATGACCGCAGTAAATCCGCATGTTTCAGTGAACACATGCGGATTCACCTGCTTTCAATAGTCGGCCGCGCTTTGGACGCAGCGAACATATGCTGTTACTTTTGGATAATGTGCACCCGGCCTTATTGTCTGCAGTGCTGACAACACGGTGACAGCACTGCAGTCAATCAGTGAACCCAGTGGCTTGTGCTGTGTACTCGTGCACATCCGATTTCAACTGCCCTGTGCCTTTGCTACAGATGTACTCCAGTCACGGACTGGAGTACATTTCTAACATAATTTACTTCCCCTTAGTGGAGTAAATTCTTATGAATTGTTCAGGCTCGTGTCTTGAACAGTTGGTGATGCTGGCCACGAGTGACTTAAAAATGACAAGAGTCCAAAAAATGCCATGACATTTCAAGTTGTTTTCTACCAGAATTCTTTTGAAGACACCTTGATGAATCAGGCTCAGAAACTTTAGAGTGGAACTTCAAAGGCTTAATTATACTGCTGCTATCCGCATATAGATCACTATAAAGGCTATTGCCAGCGGTTAGAGAACCTGACGGGTTCCCTATGATTTCTGTTAGATGTAGAGTATACCTAAGACCGCACCAAGGAATCTGGGGCCGTGGCAAATTAAAAAAATCTTTAAGCAGTTGAGGGCCACAAGCTTGTGTGCTACCCTGGAAGTGTCCTTATGGAACATGCCAAGGGAAGATCTGTTTTCTTCTTTGCCTTATTGATTATCCTCGTGGTGAGGTGTAGCTGTAGGGGGACCTGGATCTAGCAGTTGTACCCAGGGCATAATCCATGGGGAAGGTGGAAGGGGAGGGAAAGTCTTGAGACCCCCCTTGTACAGAAAAAATGCTTTGATTGTAATTGGCACATGGTAGGCTGGAGCCAAGTTGGGATTCATGAACTTTGTTACACGTCTGTCTATTGTCTATATAGCTATGAAGAATTATTATTTCACCATGCTGATATTTTAACTCCAAATACTTGGCTCAGTTGCATACTTAGTGTATAAATGTATTATCTGCCGTCTTTTGCTCACCTGCCTCTACACTTGTGTTTTTTTTCTGCAGTGAACTCGTTCCTTCCTATGATTCAACCACATTTGTCCTGGAAAACTTCAGGTATACTCTGCTTCATTGATTGATGGCAATAGTGCGTGCATAATATATTGAAATGATAACCAAAGCAGAACCTGACATCGGGAGTCATGACCTGTCCTTTTATTTTTCCTTTTCCATGCTGTCTTATGTGTAATGCGTGGGACATATACAAAGATTTATATATGAACTAATATAACTGAAAAAATGTGTAGCAGTTTTTAGATTGTGTGACTACAAATGATATCTAAAGTGTTAGAGAAATTTCTGTAAATGAGAACGCATTGATAGTTACCCTCTCCGTGTAATTGGCCAGGTTGGACATTCAGCTCTTGTATGAGATGTGACGATACAATGACATCCAAATTTGATATTTTGGAACTGCAGATGCCAGTGTAATCTTACATCGTAGAAAGAATCCTGCTCGTCTTTATTGCAGCACACAGCCTTTTCCAACCCTATAGCTTTATCGCGAAAGCATATCTATCACTGTTATTGCATCCTGAACACATGGCACGCTAAAGGGCAGATTCTCATTTAAAATATTGGTTGGAAGCCATCATCTGTCATGGCAAAAATGAACCTTTATTATTTCAGACGCAGGGCTATCCACCACCACTGTAAAATCAGATTTCAAAATCGGTCTGTAAAATTCGATTGCAATTTTCTCTCCATACAGAAACCCGTGTGAAAAATGGTTGTTATTTCCATGTCATACTTTATAATTTCACAGATGTATTTTGTTACTGGTAACAGGATCTTCCCCCACCGTTATTTGATACTATGCTTTAGTACATGCAGGTGCTTCTCACAAAATTAGAATATTCTCAAAAAGTTAATTTCTTCAATACAAAAAGTGAAACTCATATATTATATAGAGTAATTACAAGCAGGGTGATCTATGTCCAGTGTTTATTTCTGGTAATGATTATGGCTTACAGCCAGTGAAAACCCAGAAGTCATTATCTCAGTAAATTAACAAAAAACACCTGCAAAGGCATCGTAAGCGTTTTAAAAAGGTCCCTTAGTCTGTTTCCGTAGGCTCCACAATCATGGGGAAGACTGCTGACTTAACAGATGGCCAGAAGGCAGTCATTGACACACTCCACAAGGATGGTAAGCCACAAAAGGTCATTGCTAAAGAAGCTGGCTATTCCCAGTGCTGTATCCAAGCATATTAATGGAAAGTTGAGTGGAAGGAAAAATTGTGTAAGAAAAAAGGTGCACAAGAAACTGGAATAAGCGCAGCCTTGAAAGGATTGTTAAGAAAAGGCCATTCAAAAATTTGGGGGAGATTCGCAAGGAGTGGACTGCTGCTGGAATCATTGCTTCAAGAGCCACCACACATAGGTGTATCCAGGACATGGGCTACAAGTGTCGCATTCCTTGTGTCAAGCCGCTCATGACCGATAGACAACACCAGAAGACTTACCAGGGTGTTGTTTTCAGATCAAAGTAAAATTTGCATTTCATTTGGAAATCAAGCTCCCAGAGTCTGGAGAAAGAGTGGAGCGGCACCAAGCTGCTTGAGGCCTAGTGTGAAGTTTCCACAATCAGTGATGGTTTGGGGAGCCATGACCTCTGCTGGTGTAGGTCCACTGTGTTTTATCAAGACCAAAGTCAGTGCGGCCATCTACCAGGAAATTTTAGAGCACTTCATGCTTCCCTCTGCTGACAAGCTTTTTGGAGATGGAAATTTCATTCTCTAGCAGCACTTGACACCTGTCCACACTGCCAAAAATACCAATACCTGATTTATAAACAATAGTATCACCGTGCTTGATTGGCCAGCAAACTCGCCTGACCTTAGCCCCATAGAGAATCTATGGGGTATTGTCAAGAGGAAGATGAGACAACAGACCCAACAATGCAGATGAGCTGAGGGCTGCTATCAAAGCAACCTGGGCTTCCATAACACCTCAGCAGTGCCACAGGCTGATCGCCTCTATGCCACGCCGCATTGATGCAGTAATTGAATTTACTGAATATACATTTTAGTTGGCCAACATTTCGGATTTTAAAATCATTTTTCTAGCTGGTCTTATTAAGTATTCTAATTTTCTGAAGTAATGACTTTTGGCTTTTCATTGGCTGTAAGTAGGGTTGAGCGAAATGGATCGGTCATTTTCAAAAGTCGCCGACTTTTGGCAAAGTCGGGTTTCATGAAACCCGACCCGATCCCTGTGTGGGGTCGGCCATGAGGTCGGCGATCTTCTTATCGGGTATCGGAATTCCGATACCAAGTTCCGATATTTTTGCGATATCAGGAATCGGTATCGGGATCCATATTTATGTGTAAAATAAAGAATAAAAATAAAAAATATTGATATACTAACCCTCGGACACGCCCTGGTTCTAACCGGCAGTCTCCCCTCCTAAGAATGAGTGAGTGAAGGACCTGCGGTGACGTCGCGGCTTGTGATTGGTCCTTCACTTGCTCATTCTTAGGAAGGAAGGCTGCCGGCTAGAACCAGGGCGCGTCCGAGGGTGAGTATATCCCTATTTTTTATTTTTATTCTTTATTTTACACATTAATATGGATCCCAGGGCCTGAAGGAGAGTTTCCTCTCCTTCAGACCCTGGGAACCATTAGTATCCCATTGCACTGCACTGGGTTTCGTGTTTCGGCCGACCCCGACTTTTCTATAGGATCGGCCGATTTCACTCGTCCCGACTTTTGAGAAAGTCGGGTTTCGTGAAACCCGACTCGACCCTATAAAAATAAGTCGCTCAACCCTAGCTGTAAGCCATAATCAACAGAAATAAACACATGAAATAGATCACTCTGTTTGTACTGACTCGATATAATATGAGTTTCACGTTTTGTATTGAAGAACTGAAATTAACTTTGAGGATTTTCTTATTTTGTGAGAAGCACATGTATGTTTATCTTATGAATGATTTCTTTGATGGTAAGTCAGTGTTTGAGGTCAGTTTCTTCAAAATAAAATGGGGGAAGTCCTAGTTCTCCTTAAAGACACCAGCTGATTATGGCATTTTACAGGCAATGCTAAATGGCAGAATATGTGAATTTTTTTGTTCTTTTTGTTTTTTTTTTTGTTCTCTGAGATGGATATCTTTCAAGGAACACTTAGAAGTGATAGCTACCCCATAAGTCAATGTCTGATCCTTTAATGTGTGTGGCTGGCTGAGTGCGACACTCTTGAGGCTATGGAAGTGAAGCACAGCAGAATAGTCCACTTTTTTGCCTTAAACTCCTGGTTTGCTTTCACAGTATGTTTTGGGTCATTGTCCATCTGTCCTGTGACGCGCCATCCAATCAACCTTGGTGCATTTGGTTGAATCTGAGCAGAAAGTATAGCTCTGTACACTTCAGAATTCATTCGGCTGCTTCTGTCTTCAGTCACATCGTCAATAAACCCAGTGCCATTGGAAGCCATGTATGCTCAGGCCATCACACAGCCACCACCATGTTTTAACGAGGATGTGGTGTGCTTTGGACCATGAGCTATTCCAAGCCTTCTCCATACTTTCCCATCATTTTGGTACTGGTTGATCTTATTTTCATCTGTCCAAAGAAGACTTTTCCAGAACTGAACTAGTTTCTTTAGATGTTTTTCGGCAAAGTCTAATTTGGTCTTTCTAATTTTTAAGGCTGATTTAATAGTTTGGACTATGTGTTGAACGCTCTGTATTTGCTCTCATGAAGTATCTTTATGGTAGTCTTAGGCTATGTGCACACTCTGCGGATTTTGCTGCGGATCCGCAGCGGATTTGACTGCTGTGGATCCACAGCAATTTCCCATGAGTTTACAATACAATACAATGTAAACCTATGGGAAACAAAAAACGCTGTGCACATGCTGCGGAAAAAAACGCGCGGAAACGCAGCGGATTACATTCCGCAGCATGTCACTTCTTTTCTGCGGATTTTCACCTGCTCCAATAGGAAAATGCAGATGAAAATCCACATAAAAAACCGCAGTAAAAGCCGCAACGGGTTTTCACTGCGGATTTTGGAATTCCGCTGTGGAAAATTCCACAGTGGAATCCGCAAAGTGTGCACATAGCCTGCGACACTGAAATACCTACTTCCTAGCGAGTGTTTTTCACTTTGGTGGATGTGCTTTTTTTCTGCAGAATTTATCTAACTGTTGGTTTGGCCACTCTTTAACATTTCTATTATCTATCTGATGGTTGTCTTCATTTTCTTTTCAGCTTTATGATGGTCTGTTTCTCTGCCATAGTATCGGGTTCAGCCCTTTTACCTGCTTAATTGATGATCACGGTAATTAATGAGGGAATAGCCCATGCAGCCCATCAAAGAGCTTTTGGTCCCTTTATAAAGAGGTAGCTACTAGTGATGAGCGAGTATACTCGTTGCTCGGGTTTTCTCAAGCACGCTTGGGTGACCAGTATTTGTGACTGCTCGGAGATTTTAGTTTTCATTGCGGCAGCTGAATGATTTACAGCTACTAGCCAACATGTAGGTACCCCAAAGTCACTTCGAAACTTAATAGGTCCCCAAAAAAAAAAAAAGTTTTGTAAATTTCCTTGAAAAAATGAAATTGCTGTTACAATTTCTCCTTTGCCTCATTGGGGGACACAGACCGCAGGTGTATGCTGCTGCCACTAGGAGGCTGACACTAAGTGATACAAAGAAAGTTTGCTCCTCCCCTGCAGTATACACCCTCCTGCCGGCTCTTGGCTCCTCCCCTGCAGTATACACCCTCCTCCTGGCTCTCAGCTAACCAGTTCTTGCTTTGTGTTCATAGGAGGCACACGGACAGGTCTGCTATTCAGACCCAAAACTTTTTCTTATTTTATTTTTACCTTTTACATTTTTGATTTTAGATTTTATTTTTTTCCACGGATTTATGGGGCGACTGATCCTTTCAAGGTTCCGATCTCCCCGAACCATCAACAGGTGAGCACGGAGAGTGTCGCCTCTCCGTATCCTCTCCTGCAACGTGGAATGCCACGCCTGAGCTGATTCTTAGGGCGTTGGGTCCCTTCAAGGGCACCGATCTCTCCCGGAAGCCGCACTATGGCGCACTAAGTTGGCTCCGCCTGCTTTTCTGGCGCTACTCGCCTGCCACGGGAACGCTCAATTTACTCGGCCACTACAATGCCCTCACTTCTAACGTCCGCAGAAATTTAGGCCCTGGCTTGGGCCTATTAATGGAAACCTTGAGGCTCGCTCTCTGCGAGATTTTACCACCTCTGCAACTCCCGGTGCCCATCTTGGTCCACACGGTCGGCTCACACAGGGGCGACGGTTTTTGCATTAAAAGGGCACAACGACTCTACATCAGTACCCGGGTAAGGAAGTACCTGACCAGTATGCCCTGTCTTAAAGGCACATGACCAGCATTCCCTGGTCCTAAACGCACATGACCTGTATGCCCTGGTCTTAAAGGCACATGACCAGTATGCCCTAGTCTTAAAGGCACATGACCAACATGCCCTAGTCTTAAAGACACATGACCAGTAGGCCCTGGTCTTAAAGGCACATGGCCAGCATGCCCTGGTCTTAAAGGAACATGACCAGTAGGCCCTGGTTCTTAACATGACCAGTATGCCCTCCTCTTAAAGGCACAAGACCAGTATTCCCTGGTCTTCATGGCGCACGACCAGTATTCCCTAGTCTTAAAGGTGCACGACCAGTATTCCTTGGTCTTAAAGACACATGACCAGTATTCACTGGTCTTAAGGGGCACATGATCAATCTGAAGCTGGTCACCCTAAATGAGCTCAGGAGCCCTCCGCCGCTGATCGCAGTTTATCCCCGAGTACCTAGTCCCCCTCAGTGGACTTTGTCACTAACCGCAATCCATGGTTTCTCTGACCAAGAGATTGAACCCCTCCGTGAACCCTCTGTGGCTCGGAGTGCTCGCAGGACCGATAGACATGGTCCCTCTCCTACATGGGAGCCGTCGGCCAGCAGGGGCCTCAAGTATTCTAGAAACGTACAGGCATCTACAAAACGGAAGTTTCATTTCCTGATCTCTCCTCAATGATTTGCTGAGAACAAGGCTCTGAATATGGATTGGATATTGCCTTGGATTGCCAGAGCTTCAGAAAAGGATGGACTCGCCTATTTATATCATCAACCAAATTAATGAGCGATTCACTGGAGAGAAGCCTCTACGTGGGATGCCATACCTGGTCTGATTTTTAAGGGCGATGGGTCCTTTAAAGGGCACAGATCTCCCAACACCATCAACAGACGAGCACATAGTGTTGCCTCCATGTATCCTCTTCTGCATCCAGGCATAACGCCAGACAACCTGCCCTGTCCACCCGGGGACCTCAACTCTGGGGATGTACAGAGGCACCCCTTTTTGGCGTCCGAGCACCCCCCTTTGCATCACCACTATTTAGCGGATTATGCAAGAAGGCGGACGATTCCTCTCCACTTCCCTGTGAAGAGGATGGTGGATCGAGGGTTCCTAATTTTCTACTCTGCACGACGATGGCAAGAGACGTTTTTTTTCTGACCTGCTGAATGCAGCCCCGCATTCTGCCACTTGGCAGACTAACCGGGTAGAATTTTTTGTGGTATACCTACCAGTATCCCTGCCCGATTTATCATCAATTAAAATACCACGGACGGTTGGATAGCAAATCTGGTTCCTTCTGTCTTGTGGCTTCGGGTTCAGCGCTCTACCCTTCCTCAGCCGCCACATGGGTTGCTTGAGCAATAGTCTCCTGGTTGGAGACCTTAACTACTTCCATTCACACAAGTAACCTTTCCCCGAAGACAGTACAGCTGACCAATCAAATCTTCTGAGCGGGAGACTAACAAGGGATCGTATCTTTTCTACAGACCCAACCAGCAGTGGAAGTGTTGTCCAGGACAGTCTAGATCTAAGGGATCTTGGTTCCAAAAAGGGGGAATGAAAAGTAAGACCAATCCTGGACCTCAAACTTTTAACAACCTCTGACAAGGTCCTCCTTTTTCGGATGGAGTTCCTCCGCTCAGCCATTACAACAGAAAAAGGTGGAGTTTCTGGCATCCATCGACATATGGGATTCTTACCCTCACATTCCTATTTTTCCCCTCTACAATAATCCCTTTGCCTTTCCATTCGCGAACAGCATTTTCAAGTCATGACTATGCCTTCGGCCTGCCTACCGCACCCAGAGTGTTCGCAAGGGTCATGGCGGTTGTCATGTTCCTCTTGCACCCTAGAAGCATGGTTGTCCTGCCCTATTTGGTCGACTTTCTACCCGCTCTTCCAGGACTGCGCCGAGTCGTCTATATCACTTGCGATACCCTCTCCCCTGGGCTGGCAGCTAAACTTAGACAAGTTTTCCTCATTTCCAGCCCAGCAGATACTTTTTAAGGATGATCTTGCACAAGAAGCATGGTAATTCTCTCTCTCTCTCTCGAGTCAAGGTCGTGGCCCTTCAACAGGGAGCTTGCACACTTGATCATTCATCCCCTCAGTTCATTTGATTCGCTAGGAGGGTTCTGAGGAAAAATGTTGATGACAATGGAAGCAGTTTCCTTCGCTCCGCTCGTTTTCAGCAAGTCAATCAGGCTTTCAAAGGGTAGTCTCTGAGCTCCTTCCTCATCCAGGGCCTTCTCCTGGTCCAATGTTTTAGTGAATACCAATGCTAGTCTTCTTCTCCCGATCATTGCTCTGGGGATCCGAACGGTTTTGCTAATCCTACAGCAGTTCGACTGCCTTCAGGCGGGTCACCCCATCCGTCTTAAATTGGATAATACCACTGCTGTGCCATACGTTACTCATCTAGCAGGTACCCACAGTCAAGCGCCATGGCCGAGGTACCTCATACTCTGATGGGCCGAGATCTATCATTCGTTGATCTCGACAGTACATATCTCTGGAGTAGAACACTGGGCGGCAGGCATAGTCAGCCGTCAGGGTTTCTCCTCAAGTGAGTGGGAACTTCACCCGGAAGTCTTCCATCAGATCTGCCTTCACTGGAGTACTCCAGATGTAGGTCAGATGGCGTCCAAACTGAACAGCCTCGAAATCCAAGAGCATTGCAGTGCATGCTCTGTTCTTCCATGGTACCAATTTCCATAACCCCGCTTTCACTACTTCCGAGATCTTTTGGAAGCAGGAAGGGCCCCAGTGATCCTGGGAGACCCGCACTGACCATGTCAGGATTTCTCGCTTGCGGTACTAGTATTTTTCAGTCTTATTGCAACAAAACTGCAAATATGGACTTCCTCGCAGGGAGTCTTCAACTGTGGTTCTTCCCTACCGCATACTGTTAGATCTTTGGGACTTTAATGGTTCTGGGGATCTTACAGTAGACTCCTTTTTTGATCGGGACAGACTTTACTATCAGGGAAAGTCGCTCCCTTTTTTCTCTGCGTTCTTGTCATCCTGATGAGTCTTCAGAGCTTGCCGCTCTGTTCTTTCAGACTTTTTTTTCCTTATTACCATCAAGGCAAGGTTGCCTTCAGGCCATCCCCTTCCCTTGTTACCAAGATGGTATTATATTCCCACTGTTACAGGGGCATCGTCCTTCTCATCTTTCGGCTCCAATCCACAAAACGGAATGGGTTCTCCATAATCTGGACGAAGTGAGTGCTCCGAGTAGATACGTATCGAGGACGGCGTCCTTCCGAAGGTTGGACACTCTATTTGGGCTTCCCGACGGTAAGAAAGGCTTCCTGACGGTCACAGGAAGGGTTTAGCCGTTTCATTGGCCATGTTAGCCTGGTGGATTCGTTTCACCATCCAGGAGTCCTAGATGCCAGCCTATCTCCCTGTGTGAGGGCTCTAGGCACCAGACGTCGGTAAGCACGGCTACAAGCTTGCGGATACGTCCAGTCCGCATACATTCTTGAAGCACTATAATTCCTACACTTCCACAGATGTGAGTCTGGGCAGGCGGACTCTGCAGGCCGCGGTGGCGCACTTGTAAGTAGCGGTTACACAGGGCCTGATCTATTGTTGTCCCCACCCATGGACTACTTTGGAACGTCCCATGGTCTGTGTCCCCCAATGAGGCGAAGGAGAAATAGGGATTTTTGTGTACTCACCGTAAAATCCTTTTCTCCAAGCGATTCATTGGGGGACACAGCTCCCACCCTGTTATTAGCTTGTGCTTGTTTTATAATTTGACATGCTATACTCTCATATATAATCTAACATGCTATATGCTCATATGTTGTTATTGATCTCCTACTGCTTTTGCACCGAACTGGCTAGCTGAGAGCCAGCAGGAGGGTGTATACTGCAGGGGAGGAGCTAACTTTTTTTGTATCACTTAGTGTCAGCCTCCTAGTGGCAGCAGCATAAGCCCTAATGAATGACTCGGAGAAAAGGATTTTACGGTGAGTACACAAAAATCCCTATTTTAAACCTTCTGACATCCTAAAAAAATAAAAGGATATTTTATAAATGATGCTTATGTAAAGCCGACATGAAGTAAATGTTATTTACTTACTACTTTATGTGGTATGACTGTCTGGATTAAAGGGATAATCAGTTAAAGTTTGAAAATTGCAAATTTTTAGAATTTTTTGTTGTAAATTTTCTAATATATATATATATTTTTTTTAATAAAGAAACACAGAAGTATCGGCATAAATTTACCATTAACATAAAGTAACATGTGTCACGAAATTGATTGGTCAAAATGATAAAGGGCAAGAAGTAGGCTCCCACAGTGAAAACTTGAAAACTCTCTAATTTCAACTTCACTTAAATTAACTCATTAACTGACAGTGGTATTATCTCAACTAAGAGGCAAAATAAAAAAAATAAACAACACATTTTATTCTGTTCTGCAGCCACTAGTACACTGCATGTCTAGTTCTACATGAAAAAATGGTGAAAGGTCAACTTTAAGAAAACGCAATTACTGACAATTTGCTCAGGTCACTGTTGACAGGATTTGAGACAAGTCGTTCCATCTGGTAATCAGTTTAGACTTTTTTTTTTTTACATAACTTTTTTTTTTCCTGTAGGATGGAAAGGGCTGTAATGACTTGTCAAAGCTAAGATTTTCAATGCTGCATCACATTAGTAATTTGTTTCCCATAGCAACTAGAAACACCAATTCAGACAGAAAGCTTTTGCAAAAATCTGGGATCTGAACCTGACTGGTAGAGTTTGTAAAGTATGTGCGTTAGGTTAATTGACCATTCATTTCTAAAGAATCTGAATAGGAGGCAGAAATGTACTTTAATAAAGCTTTTAAGAACAAGCTGTACATCAAATGGAGGATTTTTTTTAAATAACTTCTATATCGCATTCTAACATACATTTTCTGTTTTCTCTCCAGCACTCTACGCCAACGTGCCGACCCGGTGTACAGTCCTCCATTACAGGTGTCTGGCCTCTGTTGGAGACTAAAGGTTTATCCGGTAGGCTACCACCTGTAAATCATTTAATTCTATTTTGGAGAACCACCTACCCCAATTAACTGATTGCTTTTCAAGGGCCCATGACATTAATAATTGTAGCTCTTCTGCCCCCATTCGGAGAAATGGCTGCATGCACTCTGCCGCTATTCTTTCTGAAGCATACTGACAACATATTGAAGCATCCATTGTATGCACAAGTCCATGCCCCACAACTCCTATGGAGTATAGGTAGAGCCAGGGGTTCGTTCCACTAAAGCGGACCACTCGCTCACAAAGAGATGGAGCAGCACTCCATTATTAGCAGGTTTACCTCAAAACTTTTCTATTTTTTTACAGTTCTCGAAAAGACACCCCACATTTCTGAATATACTTTGAGCGCAACGTTTCAGGTCACCACCCTTCGTCAGGCTGAGTATAAACTCAAACACATAGTACAATGTAAGAAAGTAGAACAAGCAACAAATAATGTGCTACACAAACAGAATTAAAATCAGAAGAAGATGGTTAAATCTTTGAAAATCAAATTTGCAAGCCTTGATTTTTTTTTTTGTTTTTTTTCTTCAATTCACCGCAAAGTTCAAGTGCTGTTGAGCCTAGAATTGCTCAGAATAAAATGTAACACACTGAGCTCTCATAGGACTGGATTGAACCTCTTTTGAACTCGGTCTCTCTCTCTCTCTTTCTTTCTTTCTTTCTTTCTTTCTTTCTTTCTTTCTTTCTTTCTTTCTTTCTTTCTTTCTCTCTCTCTCTCTCTCTCTCTCTCTCTCTCTCTTTCTCTCTTTCTCTCTCTCTCTCTCTCTCTCTCTCTCTCTGGAATTTGTAGACGACGCATCCGTCATAACACTGGATGCGTCACACACGTTTTTCCCTATTTTCGTAACGTCTGTCGATACGTCATTTTGCTGCACAACGACGGACAGCAGAAAACGCAAGTGAGAAAGTAGCCTTAGTATAAACGACGTTTGAGCGGGCACCATTCACTTATACGCCAAAAAAAGGGGATCACCTTATCTACTATATAATTGTCTACGGGTCACTTCCGTCTGTCTGTCTGTCCTTCTGTCACGGTTATTCATTCGCTGATTGGACTCGGTAGCTGCCTGTCATGGCTGCCGGGACCAATCAGCGATGGGCACAGTCCGATTAGTCCCTCCCCTACTCCCCTGCACCCACTGCCCGGGGCCCACTCCATAATCCCCTCCAGTCACACCTCAGACAGGGTTAATGGCAGCAGTAACGGCCCGCGGTGTAACGCACTCCGTTACCGCTGCTTTTAACCCTGTGTGTCCCCAACTATTTGTTATTGATGCTGCCTATGCAGCATCAATAGTAAAAATGTCATGTTAAAAATAATAATAAAAAACTGCTATACTCACCATCCGCCGCCTTTCACGCTCCTCGCGACGCTCCCGGGACCGCTCCATTGCAAGTGACCGCATGTCACTTGCAATGGAGCATTGCATGTGACCGCGACGTCATCACAGGCCCTGCTCATACTAGCCCTGGGACCGGAAGCTGATGCTTGCAATGGAGCGATCCCGGGAGCGTTCCGAGGAGCGGGAAAGGCGGCGGATGGTGAGTATAGCAGGACTTCAACCGGCCTTCGGAGGTGAGTATATGGTTATTTTTTTTTTTTTAAGTCTCTACACTACGTGGCTCTGTGCTGTATTCTGCGTTGCTGTGCAATATACTATGTGGCTAGGCAATATACTACGTGACTGTGCAATATACTACGTGACTGTGCAATATACTACGTGACTGGGCAATATACGACGTGGCTGGACAATATACGACGTGGCTGGACAATATACTACGTGACTGGGCAATATACTACGTCGCTGTGCAATATACTACGTGACTGGGCAATATACTATGTGGCTGGGCAATATACTACGTGGCTGTGCAATATATTACGTGACTGGGCAATATATTACGTGACTGGCCAATATACTACGTGACTGGGCAATATACTACGTGGCTGGCCAATATACTACGTGGCTGGCCAATATACTACGTGGCTGGCCAATATACTACGTGGCTGGCCAATATACTACGTGGCTGGCCAATATACTACGTGGCTGGGCAATATACTACGTGGCTGGGCAATATACTACATCGCTGGGCAATATACTACGTCGCTGGGCAATATAGTACTTGGACATGCATATTCTAGAATACCCGATGCGTTAGAATCGGGCCACCATCTAGTGCACACATAATTGAAATTCCACCAAACAGAGAGAGTGTGTGCAAAAAATTGGGATCACCACAACAGTCTAAAGGTACAAAATCTAAACATATTTATTGAACACATCACACAAAGAACTCATTAAGAACACTCAAAAAAAGCCCAACAAGTGGGTAGAGGTTAAGGGTCCACATACATAAAGGGTAAATACCCACAAGGATACTACACAGCTCAGTTATGATACAATACAACTCCACTTAATTGAGTATCAAATGCCTAATTCTATGCATGCAGTTATATACAATAATACCCATGCCAGTAAATAGAAGAACATATATTTATAAATACCTATATCCTGCCAAAACACCGTATTATCTACGAGATGGTACCCAGATTGTGCACAAATCTCAGAAAATTCTGAGAGAAAATATATCCATAGGGTATCCACCCCAAAATGAAGGTCAAACTTGTTCCTTCTTACCCAACCTGAAACAAGAGTACCCCTTCTGGTGAAAGCCTAGCACGCTCAAGGCGTCTTCCTCATGGTCCGTGGTTCCTTGAGGAAGACGCCTTGAGCGTTGATATGCGCGGGTGAGGATACTGACACAGCCTATGGAACTTATTATGCCTGCTAGGCTTACACCAGAAGGGGTACTCTTGTTTCAGGTTGGGTAAGAAGGAACAAGTTTGACCTTCCTTTTGGGGTGGATACCCTGAGAAAGTAGCCTTAGACGCCTCTCCATTACTAACCTGTGGGCTTGATGTCACCTGAGAATACAAGAGTGGCCAGATTTGGTGCATCTTATAACCTTTAGCACAAAACAATGCCATAGCTTTTTACTATTAGCAAACTACACAAAAATTATTTCTCTTAGGCCCTGATCCATCAAAGTGTTTTGCGCTAGAAAACTTGTGTTTAAAAAAAAAAAAACAAAACCTGAGAAGTCGCAATTGTCATGAGTTACGCCAACATTTTTCGGCTTTTGGCGGTTTCACAAAATGTGCAGAGCTGGGGATTGGGCATGGTACACCCACCCATCAAATTCATCAATGGCAGCGTTTTTTTTAAATAATAATAATTATTTCAAAAATTTTAGTCCAGTTCCTGACTAGAGTAGCATTTCTTGCAAGGCGTTGTCGTGCCTCTTAATGAATTTTCCACATCCTACTCATACAAAGCATAATGAATTTAGTCCTTAGTCCGATGTCCCATTTTGTCCATTCATGAGAACGTCTGAAATTTCCTGCAGGAGGGCCAAAGCAAAATTCAACTGCCTAGACCTGTGGTCTGTGCCAAACCTAATTGACCATGCATTTCATAAACTGTGAATACAGGATCCTATGACTGCCATCATTTTTTTGCAAATGACAGTGTGTCCCACCATCTGTTAATGGTCCTAGGGTATCGTGCTGTCCAGATCATGGGAAACAAAATCACAGTTCTATTCCTTGGAGGAATATCCTCTCGATCCATGTAACTTAGTGTCAATAAATGACATTGCTGATTGAAGTACCTGTATTGCAAAATTGTGATGTTGTTGCTAAAGCACTGGCAATGGATTCTTCATCTATCTATATAATTATCTAAGGGGTACTTCCGTCTGTTTGTCTGTAACGGAAATCCCGCGTCGCTGATTGGTCGCGCTTACTCTATGACCCTACCACTCTGGCATCATTTCCTCGGCACCCCAATTTGGTTCCCAAACATCAGTAGCATTAAAAAGAACTCTGCTCACAGTTGCCTTTGTGTGGAAAATGGCCTGAGCTCCTTGCCCCTCAGATTGTATCTCACATCAAGATTTGTTTGGCTCAGGGTGCTACAACCGCCATAGCTAGCAACACTGCTGGGCGTTTCAAACCTCTCTTACAACCTTATGTCATCTGAGTGCAAACATTGATTTTTCATCTCTTCGAATAAATCAACTGTCAGAATTTTTGGTGAAGAATTTTTTTTTTAGCCCTCAGGATTGCCATGGTTAGGGAATTTGAATGGCTGAGCAGAAATGGTTCCTCTACATACAACTTTGTTTTATGGTGCAGGAGATGGACTAATAAGCAGAACACTGACTCAAGCTGATGGTGTTGCTGTCAGTTATCATCATCTTGTTGTGACTGAGATGAGTGTAGTGACATACAGTATATTCTACATACAGAAATATTCATGAGCCACATTCACCAATACTTGTCAGATGGTTGCCTCCACCATTACCTTGTCTGATGAGTGTCTATACACTCCTAATTTTCGATCCAGCAGGAAAAGGTAGGGCTAGGCAACCGATTTTAAAGGCGTTATTCCGTTTTGGTGACCTTATTTTTTTCTTCAGTGCATGTGAATTTTTTTGCAATTAGATGTAATTAAAAATGTTGCATTATTTGCCATCTATAGACCATATCAAACTAAAATGTGCAAGAGAACAGGGCCAATTAAAAGACAAACTGTATAAAATTGCAAACTCAGTTGCAAAAATGATTTTCTTTTCACCCACGACAGCACACAACGACCGGAAACTTACTGAAATAAAAGGGCAGTACCCCGCATCAGTTGGTCTCCTGTCCTTGATGGGGGGGATCTGATGCTGGAAGCAAGATGGTAAAAGAAGCACTTAGCCAAGCCTGTCCTGATGTCTGAAAAAGCTGGTGTGAGCCCGGAAAGCTGGCTCCATGTGTTGGAAGCGCTGTCTACTGGGGGCTCGAGTGCAGGCAGCAGTGACTGATGCCCCACATGTCTCCTGGCCAGTGAAAACATATCTTACCCTGCTGACGTCACTGAAGCAGGGCACACTGGGAGTGGGCGCTCCCATTGACATCTGGGAGGGTGCTTGGTGGCAAGATGGCAGTGGTGGCACCCTCCACTGACGTGACTAAAGCAAGGTGTGCTGGGAAATGGCGTCGCGTAGAGGGGCATGTGACCGGAAACAAGACGCTCCAGGTGGGACTGGAGGAGGCGTGTTCTGGAGGGAGACGCCCATGGTGGTCCCTCATTTAAAATGAGGTCTGGTAACAAGTAGAGCGCTTGTACTTCGGCTCTCCTTCCTGATTACCATGTAGGATCAGCAGCGTGAACACAGTGGGGGCAGTTGCTCTAATGGCAGGAGCTGTAGCAGACCGAGCCAGAGGAACAGAGTGACTTTCCACTCCACGGCATCCAGACAGGATCAGTTGTGCATCGCAGACCCCCGAATCTGGTGCCATTGAAGTGACAGCTGGCGGTGAGTGACTTGCGTGAATGTTCACCATTTTAATGGCGCCCTTTTCTTGACACTAGGAAAGGCTTAAAAAAGGCAGCATTAAAAGAAAGCGTAGAGAATGTGTGCTGTGTAGAACCCCTCTAGCAGGTGACTGGCAGAAAAAACTGTTAAGTCTGCATACAGAAAACAATTTGAGGAAACTCCTGATTTCACCTCAATAATAATAGTAGTAGTAATTATAATAATCTTTATTTTTATATAGCGCTAACATATTCTGCAGCATTTTACAGTTTTGCACATATTATCATCACTGTCCCTGATGGGGCTCACAATCTATATTCCCTATCAGTATGTCTTTGGTGTGTGGGAGGAAGCCGGAGTACCCGTAGGAAACCCACGCAAACACAGAGAGAGCATACAAACGCCTTGTAGATGTTGTCCTTGGTGGGATTTGAACCCAGGACTCCAGCACTGCAGGCTGTAGTGCTAACCACTGAGCCACTGTGCTGCATCAAATCTTGAGTCTGTAATCAGGACTGAGGTGGAAATGACCTTTTATGTGTCTATTGAGGAAAGGGAAGAAAAGATCTAGAGAAGTTTCCTCAGAGTCTGATTCATAGACTGTTAGAATTGGAAGGGACCTTAAGGGTCATTGTGTCCAATCCCCTGCTCAATGCAGGATTCACTACACCATCTCAGATAGATGTCTGTCCAGCCTCTCTTTTTGAAGACTTCCATTGAAGGAGAACTCTACACTTCTTGTAGCAGCCTGTTCCACTTATTGATCACCCTCGCTGTCAAAGTTTTTTTCTAACATCTAATATATATCTTCACTCTTTCAGTTTCATTCCATTGCTTCTCATGTTTCCATATGCAGATGAGAACAATGATAATCCAGCTACACGCTGACATTCCTTCAGATGTTTGTAGACAGCTATTAAAGCTCCTCTTAGCCTTCTTTTTTTGTAAGCTAAACATTCTCAGATCCTTTAACTATGCCTTGTAGGGCATACTTTGCAATCCGCTCACTATAATGATAGCTCTTCTCTGAACTTGCTGCAGTTTTTCAATGTCTGTTTTAAAATGTGGTGCCCAGAACTGGACACACTATTCTATATGAGGCCTGACCAAGGAGTAGTAGAGGGGGTTATTACTTCACGTGATCTAGACTCTGTGTCTCTTAATGCATCCTAGAATCGTTTGCCTTTTTTGCTGCTGCATCACACTGTTGACTCATGTGCAGTCTGTGATCTCTTAGTATACCCAAGTCTTTTTTCACACATGCTGTTGCTAAGTTCTGTTCCTCCCTTTCTATAGATGTACTTTTCGCTTTTGTTACCCAGATGTAGAATCTTGCATTTCTCCTTGTTAAATACCATTCTATTAGTCCCTGCCCTTTGTTCATGCTTACCTAGATCCTTCTGAATCCTATCCCTCCTAGCTGCATTCCCCTGTATCCGATGGAGGAGTACGGATCCGTCTCATCTTTCTTTTCTGACAGTGATATGGGTGGAAGGCCATGCTTTCCAATAGAAGATACGAACAAGTTAATTAAGGCTGTTAGAACAACTATGGGTCTTAAAGCAAGAACATTGCGCAGCACAGCTGGAAGGAGTCAGTAGCATCTTAGAAATGCTGGGCTGGATTGTGAATACGCAAAAATTGACTAAGGCCCTTAAAAATCCTGTCGTTTTTAGGGCTTATACTAGACCCAGATCCATGCTTGCCTTCTTCCCAAAGGAAAAAAGGACAAAGTAGTATCCCTGGTATCTGCAGCAGTGTACAATCCGGAATTGACATTGGGGAAGGGAAATGACTGACTTGCTGCATCCCAGTGGTTCTATGGGACCAGTTACATACAAGATATTTTCAGCGCAAAAACAATTGAGGGCATGTGGAAAGAAAGGGGAGTCTTCTGTGACCAGAAGTTCCCTCTCATGGTGGATAGAGATGAGAAATCTGTCATCCGGCATTGCGTGGATGCCCTGGGTAGGAGATATTACCACAGATGCAAGCAGGACTCGTTGGCGGACACATATGAGAGATCAGGCAGTGCAGAGTTCTTGGTCAATTTACGAGAGGAGGGATTCTTCAAACCTAAAAAAGCTATGGGCAGTAGAGAAGGCACTAAAAGGATTCCTCACATCCTCCCACGGCCGCCACATCCGTATTATGTCATGCTACAGTGGTGTATATCAATCACCAGGGGGAGCAAGATCTCACAATCTAATAAAAGCAGGAAAATATTTTTCTCATCTGGCAAAACACCTTCTCTTCTAGACAGCGTTGCATATAAAAGGGATAGAGAGCGACAGTGCAGACTTTCAAAGTCGCAATAGACTAAGGGTACTGTCACACAGTGGCATTTTGATCGCTACGATGGCACGATTTGTGACGTTCCAGCGATATATCCGTGACGTTCCAGCGATCTCGCTGTGTCTGACACGCTCCTGCGATCAGGGACCCCGCTGAGAATCGTACGTCGTAGCAGATCGTTTGAAACTTTCTTTCGTCGTCTAGTGTCCCGCTGTGGCGGCATGATCGCATGGTGTAACAAAGGTGTGCACGATATTGTATACGATGTGCGCATAGTAACCAACGGCTTCTACATCGCACATACGTCATGAAATTATTGCTCCAGCGTCGTACATTGCAAAGTGTGACAGCAGTCTACGACGCTGGAGCGATATTGTTACGATGCTGGAGCGTCACGGATCGTGCCGTCGTAGCGATCAAAATGCCACTGTGTGACGGTACCCTAAGGCAAGAGGAATGGGCCTTGAATTCCAAGGTGTTTCGACAGGTAATAGATTTGTGGGGGCTTCTGGAGATGGATCTGTTCGTAAACTAGCTGAACAGGAAAGTAGACTCCCTTCAGATCCCTTGGGGTTTCAAGATGGCATATGCATTTCCTCGAATAGCGGTGGTTCCAGCGGTGTTGAGGAAGATCACGGAGGATTATGCGAGGGTGAGACCAATAACTCTATTTTGATCATAGTTTTCTTGGATGAGGCTAATGTCACTCTCAGGCCAAAGGTTTCCATCTGACAGCATGGAATTTGAAAGGACACTTTTGTGGCAAAAAGGGTTTTCCGCAGAGTTAGTTTCCACCTAATAAAGAGAAGGAAACAAGTAACAACAAAGATTTATGGCAGAACCTGGAAAAAGTTTAGCCTTTTCAGGAGAAAAAATATAGGGGAGAAAATCCCGATTAAAGCTATTTTAGGATTTCTCCAGAAAGGGTTAGAGCTAGGATTATCTAATAGTGAGGACGGAGCAAATGTGCTTGTTACTCGAGTTTTCCGAGCATGCTTGGGTGTTCTCTCAATATCTTGGGCTTTCTCGTAGATAATTTGTGTTTCTGCAGCTGCATGGTTTGCGACTGCTAGACAACCTGAACAATTTCCTGTTTGTTAGGCAATCCCCACATGTATTGAGGCTGTGTAGCAGCCTCAAATCCATGCAGCTGGGAAGACAAAAACATAATCTACGAGCATGCCCAAAATACTCGGAGAACACCAGCATGCTCGGGAAAACTCCAGTAACGAGCACTCTCGCTTATCACTATTAGCTACTAGTACCATTTAACGGTCAGATATTAGCCCTGGGAGCACTTTGATTATAATCTGTCAGCTAATAGGTGGATATCAAGGTTCATAAGATCATATGACCGATCTAGACCAATCCCTAATCCAAGAATTCCAAGTTTCGAATTTTTGGTTCTAGAGGTGGTAACCAAGGGACTCTTTGAACCGTTGCAAGAATCGTCTATTAAGAATCTTACCGTGAAAACAATAATATTGGTAGCACTGACCTCGGCTCGTAGGGTTAGTGATATCCAAGCTTTATCGGTAAACTCAGGTTTTTGATGATAAAGTTGTGTTGAGACCTGATCCGACCAATCTCCCCATGGTAGCTATGAGGTTACATAGGAGTCAGAAAATCATACTACCTTCCTTTTGTAATAACCTTAGAAACCTAAAAGAAAAGTTTCATAATCTAGATGTCAGGAGGATATTGATAGAATATATGTATGTAACAAGTCAGGGGAGAAAGAACCAGTCCTTGCTTGTAGCTTTTCCAGGGTACCAGGAAGGTGTGTAACGTGTCAAAAAGTACCATACCGAGATGGATTAGGGAGGCGATTTTAGGTTAGATTACTCCGCCAGTGATGTTCCTTAGGGCATCAAGGCTCATTCCACCAGGGCTGTTGCGGCTGAAAAGGCGGAAATATCCATCGACCAGATTTGTATGACCGCACCTTGGTCCTCACCTCCAACATTCTTTAGGCACTATAAACTGGATCTAGCCAGTGCTTCACTAACCTTCGGTGGAAGGGTGCTGCAAGAGGTGGTAACTCCCTAATTTGTCTTGGTTCTCTATAAATCTCTCAAATGTACTGTCATGGGTGAAAGGAAAATGCTAAAATTACCTACTGGTAATTGTTTTTTCCAGAACCCATGATAGCACCATAATATTTTCGCCTTTTCACTGTTTGGTGTTCGTTATATAAATTAAGTTAAACTTGGGTGAAGCAATGAATTGGTGTTGATTGTGTATGTATAATTGTTTGGAGGTCCTCTCATTCTCGTTAACCCAACTGATGCGGGTTTAGGTACAGACCTTTTATTTCAGTAGGTTTTCTGTCCTTGGGCGGATCCCTCTCTCAAGTGTGCAGTCATGGATTCTGGAAAAAAATGATTATCGGTAAGTAACTTTGGTATTTTTAGGCCAAAATACATGCATTTAAGAAAAAAAAAAAAAAAAAAGTCCCCCAAAAATGAACAATCTTTTCAAGTCTTTAGGTATGGGTAGTTTTTCTTCTCTGAAAGGTGAGAAACCATGCTTATAATTGCCTTTCTTAAAGGTGTTGTCTAGGAATAGAAGAATAATAAAGCACAATCACCATCTAGGGTGGCAATCATTCTAGAATTAAAATGACCACCCCCTTGTTTCACTGACTGAAACCTGTCCTAGAATGTAATGACTGGTGCTTGTGTGACCATGTGCAGTAGTTGCGCCTCTGGTTGTACCTGAAAATAACCTATACCATGTTTTTTTCTGACTTTTAATATTTTATTTTCTTATCAAGGATGGAAATGGAGTTGTCAGGGGCTACTATTTATCTGTCTTCCTTGAACTTTCTGCTGGCCTTCCAGAAACCTCAAAGTATGTGTTACTGTTCTGTGTGATAAATGTGTTTTCTGGTCTATGAATACTGCTTTGTTACTGCTTTCAAGGTTGTTTTTTAGTACATTATCATATGCTATTGTCATCTTTAGTCAGTGTAAACTGCAAAGGTTGATGTCTGTAGTTTAAAGGGGTTGCCGGTCCAAATCAGTAAATCTGCAGTCACTCTGTGACTTCGGCAGGAATTCGACAGTTTCCAGCCCAGGACTGGAGGGTATGTATGAGTTATACATGCTCCCGGCCAATGGGCACTGCGTAGCTTCATACACTTGTACTGAGTTGAGGCCATGCCCTGTCTAGTGATGCGGCCGACTAGAGGGCGCAGCCTCACTCCATACAAGTGTATGGAGAACAAGGATGCGCTCACTGGCCAGGAGTATATATAACTCCTACATACCATCTGGTCCCAGGTCGAAAACCAGCGAAACCCTGTGTGTGTGTGCTGGGAGAATTTATAAGTCTTTAGTCACACAGAGTGACTGCAGACTTATTGATTTGGACTGGACAACCTGTTTAAATTGGAAATCCTGAAAAAAGTAATGTGATTTTATTATACAGCACTTCTTTATCCAAAGTTTAGTATCTCAAGCTACATTTCATTTCTTATAATTGATGCATTACTTCGACACTCAAACCTTTTTATAAGCTCTGTTATGGCAAATCGGCATCAAATAGGGCACCCGTTATCAACCAGAGCAGCAAGGATTTCTGCTTCCAAAGGGCTTAGTTTGTATCGCAAAATTTATTGGGTGCTCTATATAGTGCATTTCTTGCCCACCAGTGTCCTGTCTTCTGTTCAAGAGACCAGTGAAATGGCTTCAGGATCAAAAATAGGCTACCTCTTTTTATAGGAAACCTCACAAATGGATCAACACCTAAAAACTAATTGCATGGCTGCATCTATCTTTAAAGGCTATGTGCACACGTTGCAGATTGGGTTGCAGAATTTTCTGCACAAAATACGCATCTCCTGGCAGAAAACACAGGTGCGCATTTGACTAATTTTTTTTATGCGGATTTTCTGCGTTTTTTTTTTACCCCTGCAGATTTCTATAATGGAAGGGTTGAGAAACCCTGCAGTTCCGCACAAAAGAAGTGACATACTACTTCTTTTGATCCGCACCGGTTTTCATGCGGATTTTTCCGCACCATTAGCACAGCATTTTTTTTTTAATTGATTTACATTGTACTGTAAATCCCTTTGCGGAACTGCAGCGTATACAGTTGTACTCACTTTTTCTTCTTTATCTGGATATCCAAGAAAAACCTTGACTAGTTGACTAAGGCTTCTTTCACACTTCTGTCGGTACAGGGCCGTCGCTAAGCGTCGGCACAATGTGGGCAGCGGATGCAGTGTTTCAACGCGTCCGCTGCCCACTGTAAAGTCCCAGGGAGGAGGGGGCGGAGTTCCGGCCGCGCATGCGTGGTAGGAAATGCAGGACACAACGTACGAAAAAAACGTTCCCTTGAACGTTTTTTTGATACGACGGCCCGCCAAATACCAACGCACCCAGTGCACGACGTATGGAACGTGTGTCCATACGTCGCGATGCGTCGGTAATACAAGTCTATGTGCAAAAAACGCATCCTGCTGGCAACTTTACAGGATGCGTTTTTTCCACAGAACGACGCATTGCGACGGCCCCTAAACGACGTAAGTGTGAAAGAAGCCTAAGGAAGGCGTGCACTACAGTTGTATCAGCCATGCCGTCTGCTGATTATCATGCCCACTGAGGCGTGACTGTGTTCACCTGTCTGCTCTTACGCTCTCCTCCAAGAACTTTGTCCTGCGTCTGCTTGTGAATGCCACGACTTCAGGGATGCGCAGTGGACCTCTACTTATATGCCACAGGCTTGAGGTCACACTGCTCATGTAAGAAGTCACGGCGTTCACAAAAGACACCTCAAGGTTCTGGGAAGAGAGTGAGGACCGATCAGTGAACACAGTTAAGCCTCAGGGGACGTGCTATTAGCAGAAGGGGCTGGACTAATCCGGCCGTAGTGCACACCTTTTGGACTAATTGAGCTCCTTTGAATACGCAGGAAAAGTTTGAAGGGCTGAGTATCCCTGTATAAAGTAAAATTTCTCCACACAATGGGGTTGTGTGATGCTAATCACTATTCACGGACAAGCTGTGAGTTAGGGTTGTCAAATGTTCTGGGGCAGATGCCAAGAGAGAACGTAGTAAACAAAAGGGAAAAGAAGAAAAGGCGTATTGAAATAACGGTCCAAGGTCCGACTACCAGGAAGGTAGTGGATCAGAGCAAAGTGGCTAGGCAAACAGGTGGTCAGAGGAATGTCAGACAGCCATAAATCCACAAACGGAGAACGGGGACTACAAAGCAAAGCATCACCGAATAAAAGCTACGATTGGCAGAGATCTGAGGCTGACAGCTTTGCTAAGTAGCTGAATGCTCATTTAGAACTCTGAACATCGGAAGGAAGCCCAGTACATCCCAGTCTCAGACTGGACGGCTGAGCTGTCTCTCAGAATACCAACAGCTCAGCATGCCCCTGCACTAGATTGGACTCCTGAACCGTCACTCACTGCGTCCAAGACACACTAAGAGGAGTAATCGACCATAACATACAGATGCAGCCATATAATTGACTCATAGGGGTTGATCTAGCTGTCAGGGTCCCTTCAGTTAATCTGGCGTCACAGGTTGTACAACACCATTTTCTTGTTTAGCTTGATTTATGATTCTTCTTTTGCCATTCCAGTCCTCAGTTTGTATTTAGTCATCAGACACTTGTCTCTGGCAGGTATGAATATCGTGTGGAAATGGTACATCAGTCTTCCAATGATCCTGCTAAAAACATCATTAGAGAGTTTGCATCTGATTTTGAAGTAGGCGAGTGCTGGGGATATAACCGCTTCTTTCGTCTGGACTTGCTCGCTAATGAAGGCTACCTGAACCGTGCCAATGACACTGTCATTTTAAGGTATGTGTGTAACTTGCATTTACATCTGGGATATTAAATTCTCTTGCTTGTCTTTCATCCATCACTACCAGCTTCTCTTTGACTGCTTATGTCACTCCTGCATTTTTAATATTTTTACAGATTTTTTTTCCTTCATTTTTTTTTTCAAGACAATGAAAATATTAACATCAACTAAAGAGTCATATCCATACACTTAGTACATACAGCCTCATACACAACACACAATCCTACCGGTCCCCATGCCCATCCTCCCCTACCCTGAAATGTCATTAGCACCTTATGCAGACATATGATAGAGCTAAATAACAAGGCTTTGCTTTGAATCCTGTTGAGCAGTGTCTGATATTGCTAACCACCATCCTCATACTTTATCAAACTTATAAGCACATCTTCTATTTATATAGAGGACTTTATTTAGTGGAATATATTTATTGACTAATTGCAGCCAGTGGAGCATAGGTTTGCATGACATTCTGATCATTTTTCTAGCACAGAAAAATACAAAATTTTTTTGTTATAAAATTCCATAGCAGGTCCCATCAATAGGCTTAATCTATAATACTCAGTAGGCATTCTGTAAGGGACAAAACACCCTAGGGAAATCGGTGTGTTCTTGAAGAAACAGAAGTAGCTCAGATCAGAATGTAAGAATTTTTGGACAGAGCCATATTAAGTGCCGAAAGGAGCCAACCACCGCCTGACATTGAAAGCCCAAATCATCCAGAGCCATCTCAAACCGCAACATTTCCGGAGTGTATTAAACTCTTTTTGGAAATTTTGTCTCAATCAACCAGTCCCTAGCACTCACCACTGAGGACTATATGTATCTTCTACCTTTCCCCATTCCTGCACTGTCGAGTCTTGTTTATCTGCCGCCCATTTCATGTAAGACCTAACATAAGACCCGACAACAGATGACTGGAGAAGAGTATATGCTTGTGCTAGGGATTTAGGTAAATCGGAGGTCCCCAAGAGCCCCTCCAATTTAGAAAAGCCTAGGGACACTGGCGATTCCCTAAACTGTGCACTCACTTCATCAAGAACCCTATGTCTACTTTGAAATCTTCAAAGGTAAGCAATTCAGAAGTATCTTGAGAAAATATGTAAGGCGAATTTGATACCACAGCTCACCCAGAGAACCACATCAGGCAAAGAATAGAAATGTGGAATGTGAGGATTAAAGCAGAGTGGCACCCAAGGAGAAACTAGTGGCGTATCCGAGCCCACCACTGTCTTAAGAGGGATAGGAGCTGATGAGACTGCAGTATATCTAAAGAGTAGATTGGTTAACCCTTCATAAGAATGCCTCCGGCGAGTGCAGTGGCAGCATTGCTCATGTCAATATCTATCCACCAATGGGCGTGCACTAACGGCCAGTAAGTAAAAGAATAAATGAGCTGCCAGGCCTCCATGATGTTTCAGTGCTTGCAAACTAGATAAACTTATTCTAGGGGATCCCCCTTGTCTGTAAAAGGTATGCACCAAACTTTCCAGGAGGCAAATGTTCCTCTAGTAATCATAACCTGGGAGGAGTGAGGTAAATGTAAGAATTTGGGCAAATGTATTATTCCACAGAGATTTATGCGCCCAATAAGAGTTAGAGGAAGATGTGGTTTGGACTTGAGTTGCCTACCTGGCTCTTCTGTTAGAGGATCAACATTTACTGCAATAAATTGACCTACCTTTTGAGAAGCAATTATCCCCAAATAGTTTAACATGATCAGCCACTGGTACAGAAACATCTGGAGTCTGGCTCAGACTGTATGAAGACGATGGAGGGAGAAGAATGGATTTCTGCCAATTCAACTTTTAAACCAGAAAATGACCCAAATTCGTCCATCAACCTTAGGAGGGAAGTCAGGGAAGGACTGATGTCCGCCAGATATAATAAGGTATCTGCATATAAGGAGACTTTTTTTCTTTTTTCTTTTAGGGCTAGAATCTTCTGGCTTGTGAGTTGAGTCTCCTGTAGGCAAATATGTGTCACTAGTTTTTTAACATAATCCATTACAATGGCTCTCTTAATTTTAGGATTAAGCCCTCTCACATTCCAGCTCAGCACATTAAGGCTATGTGCACACGTTCAGGATTTCTTGCAGAAAATTCCTGAGAAAAACCTGAAATTTTCTGCAAGAAATCTGCATGCGTTTTTTTGCGCGTTTTTGGTGCGTTTTTTTTCTGGACATTTCCCAATGCATTTTATAGTGGGAAATCCGCAAAAAAACCTGCAAAATTAATGAACATGATGCGTTTTTTACATGCAGAATTCATTCAAAATGATGGGATGCATAGTGAATGCTGCTTTTTTTGCGGTTTTATAGCGTTTTTATCGCAAAAAAAACGCGAAAAATCAGCACACAGCCTAAGAGTTGGCAGCTCAAAACTTCAAAAATGTATCTGACCCAGCGACTAACACAGTCTGAGTAAAGGAAAGGAGGAATATTGGGAGAAGACCAGAGCCTGAAGCAGTCACCATACACCCAACCAAAACACATCATACTATTCGAGAACCATGTGTGATTATCAAAACTAACATTCCCCAACAAGGAATCAGATTATTCCTTCTGAATCCTGTCTAACTATAATGATCTGAAGAGCTACAGTCTTTCAGTACGTATTTGTTCTCAGGTTTTTGTTTTTGAAAGACCCAAATCTGGGACCCTAGAAATCAAGGGTAAATATGCTTAAAGCAGTTAGGATTTGATAAGATAGACCTGATCAGGACCCCCACTGGAGCTCTTTGTAGAGTCCACACAGCCATAGGTAAAGAAGCTGGAATGGTGGTTTTTTTTCCCCCCTCCGTACTTCCCACGGTGCGTTCAAGGGTCAGCTTCAACCTACAGCAGTGCATTGGCAGGAGATGTGAAGAAACGGGTCGATTTCCCATCCACTGCTCTTTGCTTTGCAGTCAATAACCGTGTTTATATCCCTTATCTCACAGCTTGGGGTGGTCTTAAGCAAACTGAGTACGTTGTTTTCTGACAGCAACTGAGAAATCCGGGTAAAAGGTACCCAGATTGTTGTGGTACAGCACCTCAGCCCTGAGGCAGATGGCACAGAGTATGGCATCTCTGTCACGGAAATGCAGTAGTCGGACCAATAATGGCCTAGGAGGGCTACCAGGAAACTTGATGGTAAAGAACGTTGAAGACTTCTGCACTCAACAGATCTTTTAACCAGTTTTCAGCCTCCTCCGTTTTCTCTCCTCATGTTATTTTTCGTGAGCCGATTTTCGAAATCCTTTGTTCTTTCACCAGAAGCTTTATGTTTCTTTTCTGCAGTTTGAGCCGGCATAGGCCTCTGAGTAGCCTGTACTTCTGACATTCTGTGCCGTGCCTCTGAGGTGCGCTCTAATTTCCTCCAAGTCATGTTTCAGAATCACAAAGTCCTGTTGGAGTTCGTCCGCTTCAGTTACCAACATGACAGTTGTCGATGGCTGACAGAATCTGGGCAAATTACTGATCGATGTTTGTAGAAAAGCAAGAGGATCTTTGAGGAGAATGCAGTTGGGAAGAAGTTAAGAATTTATTGTCCGCAGGCAGAGCGTGGTCCGGTGTGGAACCATGCCAAGCATCCGAGCTCCTGGAGTATTGCTTCAATTTTATTGCCGCAGCAGCTTTAATATTGGCTGAAGTGGAGGGGTGATCTGCATCAATAGCCTCTTGTTCAGGCGAAATCCCAGCATTGGTATCAATATCTGTTGGTCAAATTGTGAGGACTTCCACTTAGTTTTTTCTTTATTTATATAGCGCTAACATATTCTGCAGCGCTTTACAGTTTGCACACATTATCATCGCTGTCCCCAATGGGGCTCACAATCTAAATTCTTTATCAGTATTTCTTTGTGTTTTCCATAGCAATGTCAGCTGTCTCTCTGGTTCAACTGATAAAAGCTGAGACCAGCACTAAGGGTACCGTCACACAGTGACATTTTGATCGCTACGACGGCACGATTTGTGACGTTCCAGCGATGTATCCGTGACGTTCCAGCGATCTCGCTGTGTCTGACACGCTCCTGCGATCAGGGATCCCGCTGAGAATCGTACGTCGTAGCAGATCGTTTGAAACTTTCTTTTTTTCGTCTAGTGTCCCGCTGTGGCGGCATGATCACATCGTGTAACAAAGGTGTGCACGATATTGTATACGATGTGCGCATAGTAACCAACGGCTTCTACATCGCACATACGTCATGAAATTACCGCTCCAGCGTCGTACATTGCAAAGTGTGACAGCAGTCTACGACGCTTGAGCGATACTGTTACGATGCTGGAGCGTCACGGATCGTGCCGTCGTAGCGATCAAAGTGCCACTGTGTGACGGTACCCTAACAATATACGAGCTATAAAATGCTAATCAGGAAACAGTCTTGGTTCACAATGAGTAGATGTTGAATATATATAGGCTGTTCTACTCTTAGATACCAGCAGGTGGCAGTGTTGCTCCAGAACCGAGAACATGACCTCTGAGAGCATCAGCAGACTCAGGACAGGGAGGCCTTGTCCACCATTCACCGCTGTACTATCCGCAGCCGCAGAGTTTTACGAGTAGAATTTTCTCATAGAATTTCATTATATGCAGAAAATCCGCATGAAAAAACCAATGCATTGTTCATTTGTAATTCCCTATCATTTCTGTAGAAGTTACACAAACACAGTAGCTCAGCTACACTTGTTCATTACGCCACTGTTGGTGGCCATCAAAGGCGCAAGTGGTAATTAACCTTTATGGTTTAAACTCCATAGTAGTTAAGGGCCACATGTTGCCTTTTGGCTAATGAAAAATGACTAATGCCAAAGCATTAGAGCGGTTCTGTAATTAGATTTAAGGTGCACATATTCTAAAATAGATATATTAGACCAAATGAAGCTGCTCTACTTACTTTGAAGATCCATTGTCAAAGTAAGTAAACCAGCATCATCAGCTGAAAGACATCAATTTTAAGGGAAACACTCAGCAACTTTCACTTCCCCACCGCCAAATTCAAAAAGTAATTGCTCACCACCGGAGCGGCATTTTAAAAGCCTGATATACTGACTTATATTTTAAATAGCCACACTGCCGTATAAACTGTTTTGTGTGGGTAAATGTTGCTGTCAGGTGCCTTCAAAACAAGTACATACGGTAATCTTAAAAAAAACGCAAGGTACAACGCTGAACCTCCACGCTGTTGACCACTGAAGGTTAACTGTGAGGGTGCCCTTATTACACCAGATCGGTGCCCAATCTCAGGGTTCCACAATCCAACAATATTAACTCATTATTGGAACATGTTGGGGTCTAAGTGCCTAATGTTCAGTCTGTTAATCAAAAGGGGCTGTTTAAAAATGGAAATGTACAGTACCAGGTGCCACAGGTACATCTATTTACATGGTGGTCCGAAAGCTAGGAAGCAAAGTATCAGCCAGGAGTAGTAGTGTCTATAAAAAGGAGTTCTTACTGAAAGAAGCTAATGAATGACCAAATCTCAACCAGTAGTGAGTACCGAATGGACAGATCTGCTTTATTTGTTCACTTTCCTTGTAATGAGATTTTTTTTCCCCCCATAAGCTCTGCTTTTCCCTGTCTTGTATACCTGGGTCACGTTGACCGCTGCTTCAAGGTCAGCGGAGGAAATAGTAGTTCGTATCTTCTGCAATCCTATAAGGTCAAGTTGAACATTTGCTCCACATGGTCACATTTTGATTTGTGTTAAAAAAGCCTGGTAGATTTACAGTATTCGTTGTTTCTTAAGATTCCAGGTTCGCTCTCCTACATTTTTCCAAAAGAGTCGAGACCAGCACTGGTACATCGCTCAGCTGGAGGCGGCACAAACTAGTTATGTGCAGCAGATAAACAACCTAAAAGAGGTAAGAAATATTCCCCGACGGGGCCTGTTTACGTGTATGATAGTATGGTTATAAACTGATTAGGAATAATGTCCCTATACAGCGTCGCTAGAAAATACCACCACAACAGTGCCCATTTGTATAAATAATGTCACTCTAAAGTAGAAAAATAAAATGGCAATATAAAGATAGTGCCCCCCACACGCCTTAAAGGGAATCTGTCAACAGGTTTTTACTACCCCTTTGGAAAGCAACATTTTGTAGGTGCAGAGTCCCTGATTCCAGTGATGAACTTATACTGAGCTGCCCAAGTTCTCTAAAGGCTGAGCTCTGTATAACCCCGCCCACACCACTGATTGGCGGCTTTCTGTACATACTGTGCATAGGCTGGAAGCTGTCAATCAGATGTGGGGGCGGGGTTTTAAAGAGCTCATGAATATGCTTGACTAACTGGCCTCAGGTTTACTAGTCCTCTAATGATCATCTCCAGCTGATAAAACCATTTTTATAAAGGCTAAGCTAATCGGCCCAGTAAGTGATACATTGCAGGAATTGGAATCTTTCTCTAAATTATAAGGCTTTCAGGTTAGGTGGAAAAGCATAACATAATCTGTGGAATAAGACCGAGTTTCACAATCTCTGTAGTTCCAAATGAATGGAGCGGAGGTTGATCTGCACCTCCACTCGATTCTTTATACAAGGGCTGGGCTCTGTAGTCTTCCTCACGCCCCTAAGATTGAATGAAGCTGCAGTGCGCAAGATCGACCTCTGTTCCATTCACATGGGGCTGTTCAGACCCCAAATCTAAGGATTAACAGGGGGTCCCAGCTGTCAGACCCAGCAATCTGGAAGTCATCTATCATATGGATAAAACTTGAGAATATCCCTTTTAAGTAACGATATAGCATTATATAGCACAGCTGGTCCGATAACGCCTTCATAGCATAGATAATTATTACAGCCTACAACACAATGTTTATACTTTCACAGTATGCTAATAGGAATATCCCCAATTAATAATTATTTATCTTCCTTGTCAAATCCAATTGGAGTAATATACCTATAAAATACCACTTTTAATAATTATTTTTATTAAAACAAGACACGCACAAACATCAAAATCTACATATTTTCTCACGGTGCCAATTAAGTATAAAATATATCCTCAATAATTATTGCTGGTAATCAATCACATCAACTGGATTATTACTGATACCAATAATGTCTCATAACGAGTTACTAACACACACAAAACACTAGCGATGGTGTCGGGGGCGCCTATAGTTGTCACTGAATAGTACTGCAGTCTTCGCACCCTGTACGGTCCTAAGCCTAACCACTAGTCTTGGTGACTACACTCAACCTTTATCGAAGACTAGTGGCTATGTTTAGGACCTTGTAGGGTGCTAAGACTTCAGTACTATTCAGTGACCACTATAGGCGCCCCGACAACTAGTGGCCATCGCTAGTATTTTCTATAACTATACCTTTTTAGTGGTGTGTTAGGAATTTGTTACGAGACATTATTGGAATCTGTAATCTAGTTGCTGTGATTGATTACAGCAAGAATTATCGTTGCTGTACTTTAGACTTATTTGGCCCCTTGAGAAAATATGTAGATTTTGGTGTTTGAGTCTGGTTCTTTAATATAAATATTAAAAGTTTTTTATTAGACAGTGGGGGAAATAAGTATTTGATCCCTTGCTGATTTTGTAAGTTTGCCCACTGACAAAGACATGGACAGTCTATAATTTTAAGGGTAGGTTAATTTTAGCAATGAGAGATAGGATATCTAAAATAAAATCTAGAAAATCACATTGCATAAGTTATATAAATTTATTTACATCTTGCAGTGAGAAATAAGTATTTGATCCCTTACTACAGACCAGTTAGACGCTCCTAATCAACTCGATACCTGCATTAAAGACCTCTGTCTTACATAGTCACCTTTATAAAAGACTCCTGTTCACAGACTCCAATAATCAGTAAGACTCTAACCTCTACAACATGGGCAAGACCTAAGAGCTTTATAAGATGCCAGGGACAAGATCATAAATACTTATTTCATTCACAGTGTGTGTATATATTTATATGGTATTTCCATCTTGTACATTAGTGGCATATTCACACATGCCATCAATGTGTGATAGCGGTGGGTGCTACCAAAGGCACACACATCCATGCCAAGAATGGCGCCTCATTGGGCACATTTTTCAGTGGACAGTTGGTTGGAATGCCCATATAAATGAATGACAATTCCCAGCGCACTCCACTGACACCAGTATACATCAGAGCCTCGATCTTGAAACGGATGTGGGTCGTATAGGCGGGACTCGGGTCTACAATATATTTATGGCACATCCATTGAAAGTATGATATGGAATTCCCATTTAATGATAAATGTTTTTATTCTTACATGTTCTTTTATAGAGACTTGCCATTGAACTGTCCAGAAACCAGAAATCTAGGGGTATATCTCCTCCAGACACTCATCTCAGCCCCCAGAATGATGAAAGTCCCGAAGCAAGGTCCAAAAAGACAGAAGCAAATCTAGAAAACATTCCTTCTATACCTACTCCGAGGGAGGCGGAGGAGGATGAAGATAAAATCCTTCATGATGTCTTTAATGTAAGCACCTCTATTTTCATTTAAAGAAACTCGCAGCGTGTATATGAGGACTTTTCCATAAAACTCATTATATTTCTTCTGTATTTCTAAGTCCAAACTCCCTGCCTTTTTCCTGCAGGTAACCCTTTGTTATAGGGAATCTGTCAGCGGGATTTTGCTACCCCATCTGAGAGTAGCATGATGTAAGGGCAGAGACCCGGATTCCAGCGATGTATAACTTTCTGGACTGCACGCTGTTGTTGTGATAAAATCACTGTTTTATCAACTTGATATCTAACAGTTCTCTGAATGCTGAGCTCTGTATAAACCCACTATCTCCACTGATTAGCAGCTTCTGTGTTCACTGTGCATAGGCAGAAACTGCCAATAGTGGTGGGAGCCTGGTTATACAGAGCTCATTAATAGAGAGGATTACGAATTCTCTAGTAATTGAATCACTGTTTTATGAGCAGATTATCAAAAATACACCAAACAGCCCAGTAAGTGACACATTTCTGGAATCAGGGTCTCTGTCTTTACATCATGTTGTATTCAGATTAGGTGGCAAGTACCTGGTAATACATTACTTTTAAGGGCACTGTGCATATCCAAAGTACCATTTGTCAACAAGACGTTGGCAGAAGCCGCAGATTCTCCGGCAGGAGCTGTCTCTGACTGGTCTAAGCCAGAAGAGATCAGTGACAAGCAGAACAGGCAGGTAGTTAACAACTGTCTGCCTGTTGGTTCTTAGGCCCATAGTAAAAAAAAGTCCTGGATAAACCCTTTAAATAGAGGGTGGTTACTGGCTTATAATATCCCATTGTGGCTCTTTTCTCTTTTCCCTGTCACTATTTGTGGTGGACCAGGAAGCTTCACTTGCTCATTTATTCCAAGATATCAAAATACTTCATCCACTCTTTGCGTAGATGTGTATGAAAGGGATTAGCTGTTAGGGAAATTAGCTTAGCTAATGCACTGATCCTGACCGCAAATTGGAGGAAGCTGCTGTGCATCTCGTGCAGAAGTCGAGGTGTCACGGCTGATGCTGAAATGGAGTAATATTTATTATCTATATATAGAATTGTCTAATGGTTACTTCCATCTGTTTGTCTGTAACTTCCGTAACGGAAATCCCGGGTCGCTGATTGGCCGCGGCCGGCCGTGACCTATCAGTGATATTGGGGCGGGATTTAAACATCGCTTCACTTTTTACTATTGATGCTGCCTATGCAGCATCAATAGTAAAAACATATAATGTTAAAAATAATAATAAAAAAACCCCATTATACTCTCACCTTCCGGCGTCCCCGGCACCCTTTCCCGCTCCTCGCGACGCTCCAGTCCCAAGAATGCATTGTGGCAATGACTCGAGATCACATAGCGGTCTCGCGAGATGATGACGTAGCGGTCTCGTGAGACTGCTACATGATCACGGGTTATTGCCGCAAAGCATTACTTGGAACGGAGCGTTGCGAGGAGCATTGCTAAACGCCTGGGCTGGATCCGGGGGCCGCTAGAAGGTGAGTATATAAATATTTTTTATATCTTATTTTTTAACAGCGATATGGTGCCCACATTGCTATATACTACGTGGGCTGTGTTGTATACTACGTGGCCTGTGTTATATACTACGTGGCCTGTGTTATATACTACGTTGCTGTGTTATGTACTACGTGGGCTGTGTTATATACTGCGTGGGCTGTGTTATATACTACGTGGGCTGTGTTATATACTACGTGGGCTGTGTTATATACTACGTGGGCTGTGCTATATACTGCGTGGGCTGTGCTATATACTGCGTGGGCTGTTATATACTGCGTGGGCTGTGTTATATACTACATACTTATTCTAGAATACCCAATGCGTTAGAATCGGGCCACCATCTAGTTAAACAGAAATATCGTTATAAATATTTTTGTATTTGTTGGACGTCTTGGTCTATACATGTTTCTAGCTACTTGCATTCCTTAAAGGCTGACAAGCCATTCACTTGGTATTTTTGCTAGCAGCAAGATCTCTCTGATGGGGACTTGGATGTGGACCTGGCTGGGGAAGATGAAGTAAACCATTTAGAAGGAAGCTGTTCCTCTGCCAGCTCCACTGCCACCAGCAACACAGAAGAAAATGATATTGATGAAGAGACCATGTAAGTATGAAGCCTTTTATCAGGTTTCTGTTAACAGGGTTTCCCTAGTAGTATGGTTATAAGGAGATCTGCTAATGTCTGTGCCCATTTCTTTCTTTCTCAAGCATTTTTACAAATGGACCCAATTTCTGGATCAGCTCATCTTGTGGTAGTTCCTGGGCAGGAATCCAATAGAATCAAATATTCCTAAAAGGTTTAAAGGGAACCTGTCATCAGGTTTGGCCGATAAGAGATACGACCATCACCTTTCAGGGCTGATATACAGTATTCTATAATACTATATATCGGCCCCCAACCCAACCTGGAAGCGAAGAAAAATAATTTTTATTATACTCCCCTGCGGTGAATCTAAATAGGAAAGGCTTCTTTACAGTTAGAGCTGTCAGACTGTGTAATGCCCAACCAGAAGAGGTAGTAATGGCAGACGCTATATCGGCATTTAAAAACAGGCCGGATGCTTTTCCCACAACAAGTGGCATTGTGGGTTATTAATGATCTAGCAGTAGAGAAAGTATAGCTGGTGGAGAAAGGTTGGAATTCGTAGACCTGTCTTTTTTTTCAGCCAATGTAACTATGTATTACAGGTTTTGAACCAGTTTCTCCCTGACTCTAAATCATAACCAGGCAGAAATGGGTTCAAAGCTCAAAATATGCCCATACTCCCATACCTAGCATGTGTTTTTTGTTGTTGTACTAACTTTTTTCATCATTGATGAAATCAAACATTTATTTCAAATATGTTGAAATCAAGTTCCTACTTGTGCTATATCTCCTACTTCTTTGGCAATTTCTTCCCTGTGAACCCTGCTTCCCTATTCCCGCTCAGGTCCGGTGAGAATGATGTAGAGTATGGTAGCAATATGGATTTGGAAGAAGGGGAGCTGATGGAGGATGTAGCTGCTTCTGCTGGCGCCTCGGGTAAGGCTTACAACATACCAAACGTGTAACATTCTCCAAAGTCTTAACAAGAGGAGCCCCTCTGCCAACGCACGTTACACACTGTTCCAATTCCAGCTTTTCAGAGAGCAGCATGTGCCCTTTCATCACCTGGGAGTACAGCACCGATCAATTGGACCCACACCGAGCTGCCACTTCTGCACACTGCTTCTCACAGGGCTTTGTGTTTTTCTCATTGTATAGTTAGCGGGCTATAAATAGGATCTCAGGACATGTCTGCCCCTTTTCTGGGGCTTGTTTGTCGAACAAAGGCCTAAATCAGTAGGCAAGCAGTTCTTCGCTTCCTCTTTGCTTACATATTGTAGAATGTTTTTTGTTTTGTGTTTATAAGCTCCATAATCTCTGCTTAAGGTACCGTCACACTAGACGATATCGCTAGCGATCCGTGACGTTGCAGCGTCCTCGCTAGCGATATCGTCCAGTGTGACAGGCAGCAGCGATCAGGCCCCTGCTGTGATATCGCTGGTCGGGGAAGAAAGTCCAGAACTTTATTTGGTCGCTGGGCTCCCCGCAGACATCGCTGAATCGGCGTGTGTGACACCGATTCTACGATGTCTTCACTGGTAACCAGGGTAAACATCGGGTAACTAAGCGCAGGGCCGCGCTTAGTAACCCGATGTTTACCCTGGTTACCATCCTAAAAGTAAAAAAAACAACCACTACATACTTACCTACCGCTGTCTGTCCCCGGCGCTCTGCTCTGCACTCCTCCTCTACTGGGTGTGAGCGTCGGTCAGCCGGAAAGGAGAGCGGTGACGTCACCGCTCTGCTTTCCGGCCGCTGTGCTCACACAGACTGTACAGGAGGAGTGCAGAGCACAGCGCTGGAGGACAGACAGCGTTAGGTAAGTATGTAGTGGTTGTTTTTTTTTTACTTTTAGGATGGTAACCAGGGTAAACATCGGGTTACTAAGCGCGGCCCTGCGCTTAGTTACCCAATGTTTACCCTGGTTACCGGCATCGTTGGTCGCTGGAGAGCGGTCTGTGTGACAGCTCTCCAGCGACCAAACAGCGACGCTGCAGCGATCCGGATCGTTGTCGGTATCGCTGCAGCGTCGCTAAGTGTGACGGTACCTTTAGTCGTACACTTGAGGTTTAAGATACAACAGGCGCACAAAAATATCTTTACACACTTCAGAGAACAGCCTTGTAGTAAGAAGCAGGAGCTCTGTCCATGGATAATGTAGCAATGCTGCAGATGACTTACTGGAGCAGGAGTTTGTATTTTTATGCTATTTGTACCAAAAACAAAGAATTTTTTTTTTTTTTACATCATGTAGTTTATAACCCCCCTGCTATGTTGAACGTTTTGCTTAAACTCTTATTCCCCTACCTTTCCTATGCATACTCTTTATTTTTCAGCGAGCAGCCATGTCTATGGCAGCAGTAGAGCCTCAAGACGCACGGGAACCAACTTAAGTGCCTCCAGCAGTAGTAGTTTATTGGACTTGGATCCTCTTATTCTTATTCATTTACTGGACCTAAAAGACCGAAACAGTGTGGAAAATCTTTGGAGTCTGCAACCTAGGCCTCCTTCATCAATCTTCCAGTCTTCAGGTATTTTGTACTAGAAAGTTCCTGATTTGATGTGTATATTGAAAGGAATACTTTAAAGGGGTTATTCTCTTTCAGTTAGATTTCTTCCCTGGCTGCAATATGCTATGTAAAAAACAAAAAGAGCTTTGCTCACCTTTCCTGGGACCACAGGTCAATCTCCACTGCTGTTTCCCATGTCTGGCATTGGCTGTGATGCTGATGTCACATCTACAGCATGGCAGCCATCTGGAAACTCAGCGGCTCTGAACGTGGGACATTCCTTCTACACAGAAACTGACTATACAGCCACTGAGTGAGTTAGCTGGTGGACGCTCTGTCATGTTAGCTGGCGGACGCGCTGTCATGTTAGCGGGCGGGCGCGCTGTCAGGTTAGCTTGCGGTCGCGCTGTCTGGTTAGCTGGCGGTCGCGCAGTCTGGTTAGCTGGCGGTCGCGCAGTCTGGTTAGCTGGCGGTCGCGCTGTCTGGTTAGCTGGCGGTCGCGCTGTCTGGTTAGCTGGCGGACGCGCTGTCTGGTTTGCCCGCAGGATGCAATTTTTTTTTTTCCCCATAGACTTGTATTGCCGACGGATCGCGACGTATGGACATACTTTGCGTCCATCGTGCACTGGATGCGTCGGGTTTTGGCGCCCCGTCGTCTCGGAAAAACGTTCAAGGGAACGTTTTTCTGTACGTCGCATCCAGTTTTCCCGTCTGCGCATGCCCGGCAGGAAATGTCTCTCTCTGACTCTTTTTTGCCCGGCAACGCAGATGGAAATGTGAAAGCAAACGCTTCCATCGGTACGTCACGCCGACTCTTCGTGACGGGCGACTACCAACGGAAGTGTGAAAGAAGCCTTAGCTGGCGGACGCGCTGTTGAATTGACGTCGGCAAGAACGTTTACCATGGAAGTGGGCGGTGAACAAGATGGGGCCACACCCTTTGAGCTTCAAGAGAATTGCAATATGTGGATAAAAAAACCAGACCCTGATGTGGATAAGCAAAATTGTTGAGGGCAAATTAAAACAAAGTTAGAAAAAGGAAGCAACCTAAAAATAGCACACAATTCATAGAACTTATAATGACTAACACCACTAATAAATGGCAAATTACTCCAGAAAACTAAAGATTTTATTATTAAAATATCAAAATTATCAAATAAAATATCAGAATTATCAAAATTTCCAGCTTCATTATAGTGACCAGCATCAGTCACAAACAATCACAAATACCTCCATATAGCAATCGGATGTGAATCAAGAGGACAAATGGAGTTTTGTTAAAAAAGGGGTATAAACATGAACTTTATTAACAATAATACCACACATACATACATGCATCCGTCATATGCTGACAGTGCAAACACAGACATAAATAGTAAAAGACACCAGAGTAATGGGTCTACCGCATATAGAGAATGTACATAACACCAAGCAGTATAAAGTAGGAAGGTGCAGGCAAAAAGGTATACCCCAATAGAAGTTCCCGGTAATCTAGATCCTATACAGGCTACACCATAGGTATAATATGTAAATGAGCGGGGAATCTCAACCACACTAAGTGCCTCACAGTCTAGAGTCTATACAGGATACACCATAGGAATGGTATGTAAATGAACGGGGAATCTTCACCCACACTAAGCGCCTCACATCAGACACTATTAGGGTAAAAAAAGGGGGGGGGGGGGGGTAAAGGGGAACATGCCTCACCTCACTGCAGGTAGACCACTGTACACGCCCCGACGCGCGTTTCGCCTCGCTTTCTCAAGGGGTAGTATCCCTTGAGAAAGCGAGGCGAAACGCGCGTCGGGGCGTGTACAGTGGTCTACCTGCAGTGAGGTGAGGCATGTTCCCCTTTACCCCCCCCTTTTTTTACCATAGAAAAAGAGAAAAAGAAGCGCAAAAGAGGTGCACACTGAGCCACAATGCTAATCAATATCAAATTTTATTGAGACCAACAGACAGTGCTACATATTAAAACATACTTAAAAACAGCATAAAGCATATGCCTACACACACTAAATAAATGTCCTCTGAATATGAGGACATAATAGAACACAGACCCCTAAGGAAGAATAGTCCTTCAAAATGTCTCCGTGAGTGACATGCAAATAAAAAGTATGATAAGATGCTGGCACGTGCCCGTTAGCCTGGTCCGGCGTTGTGTACTAATATGCGGAAATGGTGTCCAGAAACTATAATAATGACAGTTGCACAATAAATATGAACATGGATGAAGAAATATAGAAATATCAACCTACTTAACTATAATTTAGTCATATATACAATGAAAGTAGGTACTATGCAATAAACACAATGCCTGGTAAAAATAAATCAGACATTTCCACCATTTCCATAATATCTATGTGAATAGTTCCCCACAACGCCAGGCTCTGGCTCCACTGGCACTACCAAATGCACGAAACCGCAGTCATGATATGAATACTCACTAGGAGATGGGGTCTGCGTACTCCCTACGCGTATCGCCGCTCTTGGTGGCTTCGTGTCTTTTACGATTTATGTCTGTGTTTGTACTGTCAGCATATGACGGTTGCATGTATGTATGTGTGGTATTATTGTTAATAAAGTTCATGTTTATACCCCTTTTTTAACAAAACTCCATTTGTCCTCTTGATTCACATCATTTTCTTGGAATGTATACAGTGCTCAGAATAAATGAGTACACCACCATTTTAAAAGTAAGCTTTGAATCAATATCTCACTACAAGAACCGTTAACAAACTTTTGACAAGATCGAGTTTCATAGAGCATTTTTAACATGAAAGTAAAGTTAATAACTTTCATTACTAAAGCCTTAGTTTTACTCAAATTAGGCGATGCAATAATGAAAACCCCCACATTAAAAACCATTAGTATTTTGCATGGCCTCCATGATCTTTAAGAAAAGCACCAAGTCTTCTAGGCATGGAGTGAACAAGTTGGTGATATATTGCAAGATCTATCTTATTCCATTCTTCAAAAACAACCTCTTTAGCAGCTGGATGGAGAGTGAGTTCAGAATTCTCCTAGATTTTTTTTTTTCCCCATTCAGATCAGGAGACTGAGTTGGCTGCTGAATCACTTTCACCTTGTTCTTCAGAAATGCAAAAGATGTGTATTTATGCATCATTGTCATGTTGGAAAAATGCATGTCTACCAACGAAGTGATTATAGAATCTTCTCTTTCAATATGGAACAGTTCGTCTATGAATTCATGATAACATTAATGAAATGTTGTTCCCCAACACCAGCAGCGCTCATGCAGCCCCACATAAGGACACTGCCATTTTTCACAGTAGGCATCATGCATTTAGAAAAATTAATTAAAAATAAATTCATGTTGCCTACACTGAAAAGTGATGGCAGTGTCCTTATCTGTGGCTTCATGAGTTATGCTGATCTTGGGGAGCTACATTCATTGATACCATGAATTGACAGATGTACTTCCTTACAGTGAAAGAGAAAATGCTCCCATCACTCCATGTCCTTTTTCCAACATAACCTTCGACTATGATCCAAAACACATCTGTTGTCAATTGATTTGAGTAAAACTGAAGAATGAATATATATACAGGTCCTTCTCAAAAAATTAGCATATAGTGTTAAATTTCATTATTTACCATAATGTAATGATTACAATTAAACTTTCATATATTATAGATTCATTATCCACCAACTGAAATTTGTCAGGTCTTTTATTGTTTTAATACTGATGATTTTGGCATACAACTCCTGATAACCCAAAAAACCTGTCTCAAGAAATTAGCATATCAAGAAAAGGTTCTCTAAACGACCTATTACCCTAATCTTCTGAATCAACTAATTAACTCTAAACACATGCAAAAGATACCTGAGGCTTTTATAAACTCCCTGCCTGGTTCATTACTCAAAACCCCCATCATGGGTAAGACTAGCGACCTGACAGATGTCAAAAAGGCCATCATTGACACCCTCAAGCAAGAGGGTAAGACCCAGAAAGAAATTTCTCAACAAATAGGCTGTTCCCAGAGTGCTGTATCAAGGCACCTCAATGGTAAGTCTGTTGGAAGGAAACAATGTGGCAGAAAACGCTGTACAACGAGAAGAGGAGACCGGACCCTGAGGAAGATTGTGGAGAAGGACCGATTCCAGACCTTGGGGAACCTGAGGAAGCAGTGGACTGAGTCTGGTGTGGAAACATCCAGAGCCACCATGCACAGGCGTGTGCAGGAAATGGGCTACAGGTGCCGCATTCCCCAGGTAAAGCCACTTTTGAACCATAAACAGCGGCAGAGGCGCCTGACCTGGGCTACAGAGAAGCAGCACTGGACTGTTGCTAAGTGGTCGCAAGTACTTTTTTCTGATGAAAGCAAATTTTGCATGTCATTCGGAAATCAAGGTGCCAGAGTCTGGAGGAAGACTGGGGAGAAGGAAATGCCAAAATGCCTGAAGTCCAGTGTCAAGTACCCACAGTCAGTGATGGTGTGGGGTGCCATGTCAGCTGCTGGTGTTGGTCCACTGTGTTTCATCAAGGGCAGGGTCAATGCAGCTAGCTATCAGGAGATTTTGGAGCACTTCATGCTTCCATCAGCTGAAATGCTTTATGGAGATGAAGATTTCATTTTTCAGCACGACCTGGCACCTGCTCACAGTGCCAAAACCACTGGTAAATGGTTTACTGACCATGGTATTACTGTGCTCAATTGGCCTGCCAACTCTCCTGACCTGAACCCCATAGAGAATCTGTGGGATATTGTGAAGAGAAAGTTGAGAGACGCAAGACGCAACACTCTGGATGAGCTTAAGGCCGCTATTGAAGCATCCTGGGCCTCCATAACATCTCAGCAGTGTCACAGGCTGATTGCCTCCATGCCACGCCGCATTGAAGCAGTCATTTCTGCCAAAGGATTCCCGACCAAGTATTGAGTGCATAACTGAACATTATTATTTGATGGTTTTTTTGTTTGTTATTAAAAAACACTTTTATTTGATTGGATGGGTGAAATATGCTAATTTATTGAGACAGGTTTTTTGGGTTATCAGGAGTTGTATGCCAAAATCATCAGTATTAAAACAATAAAAGACCTGACAAATTTCAGTTGGTGGATAATGAATCTATAATATATGAAAGTTTAATTGTAATCATTACATTATGGTAAATAATGAAATTTAACACTATATGCTAATTTTTTGAGAAGAACCTGTGTATATATATATATATATATATATATATATATATATATATATATATATATATATATATATATATATATATATATATATATATATATATATAGTGTGTGTATATATGTGTGTTTGTACATAAATGTGTGTATTATTTATTTTCTCTCATAAATGAAATTCTTCAGACTTGGTCAAAGCCATTGAGAAGAAGGTAAGTTAAGTATACAGGTTGGTTCTAAAAAATACAGTTATTAGACCTATAAAGAAAGATTACACAAACCATAAGTAGTTTAGAAATTATTCTTAACATATTTAAACATTTAAAACGTGTGTGTAGACATCTTATCTTAGAAATATTGTTCAAGAAATGAGTGTTTGATTCATAATATTAGTGTAAACAATGTGTACCTTTGACACAGTGGACCATTCCCTATTACTACAGACCCTCTCATCTCTTGGCATCACAGACTTGGCCCTATCTTGGATCTCATCATACCTAACAGACCGGACATTGTGTCTCCCACTCGCACATCACCTCCTCACCTCGCCCCCTGTCTGTCGGAGTCCTGCAAGGTTCAGTCCTAGGGCCCCTGGTCTTCTCCATTTACATTTTTAGCCTCTGACAGCTCATAGAATCTCACGACTTTCAGTATCACCTCTATGCTGATGACACACAGATCTACATCTCTGGACCAGATATCACCTCCCTACTAACCAGAATCCCACAATGTCTGTCCACTATTTCATCCTTCTTCTCCGCTAGATTTCTAAAACTTAATATGGACAATACAGAATTCATCATCTTTCCCCCATGTCACTCGACCCCCCCCACCCCCCCAACGGACCTATCCATTACAGTAAACTGCTGCCCACTCTTCCCAGTCCCACAAGCTCGCTGCCTCAGGGTAATCCTTGACACTGATCTCTCCTTCAAACCACATATCCAAGCTCTTTCCACTTCCTGCCAACTCAAAAATATTTCACAGATCCGTACTTTCCTCAACCAAGAATCTGCAATAACACGAATCCATGCCCTCATCATCTCCCGCCTTGACTACTGCAACCTCCTACTCTGTGGCCTCCCCTCGAACACTCTTGCACCCCTCCAATCTATTCTAAACACTGCTGTCCTACTAATCCACCTGTCCCCCTGCTATTCCCCGGCCTCTCCCCTCTGTCAATCCCTTCACTGGCTCCCCATTACCCAGAGACTCCAGTACAAAACCCTAACCATGACATACAAAGCCATCCACAACCTGTCTCCTCCATACATCTGTGACCTCGTCTCCCGGTACTTTCCTGCACGCAAGCTCCGATCCTCACAAGACCTCCTTCTCTACTCCCCTCTTATCTCCTCTTCCCACAATCGCATACAAGTTTTCTCCCACGCATCTCCCATACTCCGGAACTCTCTAACCCAACACATCAGACTCTCGCCTACCATCGAAACCTTCAAAAAACCTGAAGACCTACCTCTTCCGACAAGCCTGCAGCTACCACCGACAGACCAAACCGCTGTATGACCAGCTCTGCCCTCACCTACTGTATCCTCACCCATCCCTTGTAGATTGTGAGTCCCCACAGGCAGGGTCCTCTCTCCTACTGTACCAGTCATGACTTGTATTGTTTAAGATTATTGTACTTGTTTTTATTATGTATACCCCTCCTCACATGTAAAGCACCATGGAATAAATGGTGCTATAAAAAAAATATCTAAAAAGAAATAAAAAAAGGGCTCCAAAATACAGCAGTTGATGATAGTGTTACAGAAAGGAAAGAATAAATAATTGATAGATTAGATGACGGGTGAATTAAAAATAGTGTACTTTCCTAATATACGAGTACCGTATTTTCCAGCGTATAAGACAACTTTTTGACCCCTAAAAATTGTCCCAAAAGTCAGGGGTCGTGTTATATGCCAGATACAGCGTGTGCAGGGAGCGATCCTGGATGTCTGCGTGTGGTTCCCAGGGTCTGGAGGAGAGGAGACTCTCCTTCAGGCCCTGGGATTCATATTCATGTAAAAAAGAATAAAAATAAAAAACATGGATATACTCAACCTCGGACGGCCCCTGGCTCACAGCGCTGCTAGCGTCTGCCTCAGTTCCTGAGAATGCAGTGAGTGAAGGACCTTCGATGACGTCGCGGTCAGGTGACCGGTCACCTGACCGCTCATGTTACTGCGACGTCATCGAAGGTCCTTCACTCACTGCATTCTCAGGAACGGAGGCAGCGCTGTGAGCCAGGGGCCGTCCGAGGGTGAGTATATCCATGTTTTTTATTTTTATTCTTTATTTTTTTACATGAATATGGATCCCAGGGCCTGAAGGAGAGTCTCCTCTCCTCCAGACCCTGGGAACCACACGCCATATAAGATGACTGGGTGTATGATGACCCCCGTCTTATACGGCGGGCATATCCCAAATTCCATATTTCATATGGAAAAGTTGGGGGTCGTCTTATACGCCCAGTCGTCTTATACACCAGAAAATACGGTATATTCTATTCTACAGTCATGTCCTCATTGAGAAAGATAGATATGTAGGTTAAAAAAGTGCAGAGAAATAGGTACCATGCCCCTGATAAAGTGAAAGTGAAACATTCATCCAGAGCTAACACAGGAGTTGATGGGAGATGTTTAATTCATCAGGATTGTCTCGTCCATTATGTACTTATGAGGGAGACAGTCATTTAAATGAAATGCTAGGTGAAATCCCAAGAAACAATGAAAACCCTATATTAAGGGTCACCAATCTAACCCAAGAAGAGGTGCGAAACCGGCTAAATAAGATTAAAATAGATAAATCTCCGGGTCCGGATGGCATACACCCACGAGTACTAAGAGAACTAAGTAATGTAATAGATAAACCATTATTTCTTATTTTTAGGGACTCTATAGCGACAGGGTCTGTTCCGCAGGATTGGCGCATAGCAAATGTGGTGCCAATATTCAAAAAGGGCTGTAAAAGTGAACCTGGAAATTATAGGCCAGTAAGTCTAACCTCTATTGTTGGTAAAATATTTGAAGGGTTTCTGAGGGATGTTATTCTGGATTATCTCAATGAGAATAACTGTTTAACTCCATATCAGCATGGGTTTATGAGAAATCGCTCCTGTCAAACCAATCTAATCAGTTTTTATGAAGAGGTAAGCTATAGGCTGGACCACAGTGAGTCATTGGACGTGGTATATCTAGATTTTTCCAAAGCGTTTGATACCGTGCCGCACAAGAGGTTGGTACACAAAATGAGAATGCTTGGTCTGGGGGAAAATGTGTGTAAATGGGTTAGTAACTGGCTTAGTGATAGAAAGCAGAGGGTGGTTATAAATGGTATAGTCTCTAACTGGGTCGCTGTGACCAGTGGGGTACCGCAGGGGTCAGTATTGGGACCTGTTCTCTTCAACATATTCATTAATGATCTGGTAGAAGGTTTACACAGTAAAATATCGATATTTGCAGATGATACAAAACTATGTAAAGCAGTTAATACAAGAGAAGATAGTATTCTGCTACAGATGGATCTGGATAAGTTGGAAACTTGGGCTGAAAGGTGGCAGATGAGGTTTAACAATGATAAATGTAAGGTTATACACATGGGAAGAAGGAATCAATATCACCATTACACACTGAACGGGAAACCACTGGGTAAATCGGACAGGGAGAAGGACTTGGGGATCCTAGTTAATGATAAACTTACCTGGAGCAGCCAGTGCCAGGCAGCAGCTGCCAAGGCAAACAAGATCATGGGGTGCATTAAAAGAGGTCTGGATACACATGATGAGAGCATTATACTGCCTCTGTACAAATCCCTAGTTAGACCGCACATGGAGTACTGTGTCCAGTTTTGGGCACCGGTGCTCAGGAAGGATATAATGGAACTAGAGAGAGTACAAAGGAGGGCAACAAAATTAATAAAGGGGATGGGAGAACTACAATACCCAGATAGATTAGCGAAATTAGGATTATTTAGTCTAGAAAAAAGACGACTGAGGGGCGATCTAATAACCATGTATAAGTATATAAGGGGACAATACAAATATCTCGCTGAGGATCTGTTTATACCAAGGAAGGTGACGGGCACAAGGGGGCATTCTTTGCGTCTGGAGGAGAGAAGGTTTTTCCACCAACATAGAAGAGGATTCTTTACTGTTAGGGCAGTGAGAATCTGGAATTGCTTGCCTGAGGAGGTGGTGATGGCGAACTCAGTCGAGGGGTTCAAGAGAGGCCTGGATGTCTTCCTGGAGCAGAACAATATTGTATCATACAATTAGGTTCTGTAGAAGGACGTAGATCTGGGGATTTATTATGATGGAATATAGGCTGAACTGGATGGACAAATGTCTTTTTTCGGCCTTACTAACTATGTTAATGTTACTATGTTATAGTCATTTATGCCGTAGTGTGCAGCATATTTTATGTAGCATTCTTTTTGTACTTTGTAGTAACTTTTATTTTATACTTCTTTTCTATAACCTCTTGCACTTTACTTTTTTAACTACTTATCTACCTCTAGCACAGGTGACATTGTATTGTTGAGGAATAGAATATCTTTGGTCCGTTCACTATTTTTAGGGAATTCATCCTTCCGCTATTCTACAATCATTTTTTTTTCATGTAACACTATCAGCTGCTGAATTTTTGTGTGATTCTTCAGATATATTTTGATTCAAAGGATCTTGGTTTATAGTTCTAAGATTGTCTCCATGCATATAAATGTTATTTCTGTTAATGTAGCTATTTATTTGTAAACGATTTATGATATATGCTGTCTATCTTTATAGGTTTACTAATTCTATCTTCTATTGGTAAGATGACAGTGCAGCTGATAAGGGTTTTTCATTCCACCCACTCTTTTCAGTAGCCTTTTATACCATCTTGTGTGGTATCAGACGTGCACTGTGATTTGTGCCTATTTAGATGCCAGACAGCTGCAAGTGAAATGATTGCTTATCTACAGAATGTTCTTGTTCTGCAGTTAATCAGGCTTGAACTGCTTGCAATGCAAGGTCACTTGGTAGCATTTATTGTGACAGAGAGTAAAACAATTGAACATTTGATGAACACTTTGAGGCTATGTGCACACGTTCAGGTTTTTTGGGGGTTTTTTTCGCGTTTTTTCACGGTAAAAACGCTATAATAACTCCTTAAAACGCATACATTATGCATCCTATCATATAGAATGCATTCTGCATGTTTTGTGCACATGATGCGTTTTTTTTCCGCAAAAAAAAATGCATCGCGGTAAAAAAAAGCAGCATGTTCATTAATTTTGCGGATTTTCTGTGTTTTTCCCCGCTATTCTATGCATTTGGGAAAAAAATTTACCAAAAACGCGGTAAAAACGCGTGCGGATTTCTGGCAGAAATGTCTGTTTTTTGTCAGGAAAATTTCTGCAAGAAATCCTGACGTGTGCACATACCCTTACTTTACCTCTTTCTTGACATAATTGATTGCTTAAATGGACAAGAGGTTCTTGATCTACATAACTTGTCTTGTGATCGGCTAATCGGATGCCAATAAGAATAAAAAGTTGGCTGGTGATAATTTTTTTAGTTTTTAATATTTTGCATAACGTATTGCTATGTGTTCTTGTATTTCAAAGCTCAATGTTAAGTAATAAAAAAATCTTGTTTTCTTCCTCATGTCGCTCGGACACAGGCCCCTTGTGCTTGGTCCCAGCCATCCAGTCTGTGTTACCTCCTCCTACCAGACTATGCCCCACCTGCAAGCACTAAGGGAACCTGAATGTGTCTGGATATTGGGGCGTGATGATGATGCACTTACCGCTCCTCAGCTGCCTCATGCAGGGAATGTAGTGTGAGGCTAAAGAACTGCATAACTTAGAAAACTGAGCAGAGTGCAAACTTGGTATTAGTGCACAGCTCTGCAGGAATAGAAAGGACTTTAAAGAAACAAACGTTTGTTGCACTATTTCATGGCTTTTATGGTTTTATCACCCAGAATCTGAATATGTTGTCTAAAAACAGTAGAAACTCAAACAATAAGTTCTGTCCAAATGATTGTGCTCCATGTAACCTTTCCTAGAAGAGCAAATTCACAAAAGTGAACCCTTTAGTCTTTCTTTCAGTGAAAATGACCAATATGCTTTTAAATTGTAGCCTCTTTCACCATCTACTAGATTGCTATGTTGAACTCTTTGCCAGATGCTCCTTTGGGGCAACAGGATCTATCTTTGTACCAATTTTTTGAATGAGCTTAGGTACAGTGGCTTGAATTCACCCCCTTGGCATTTTTTTGAGTTTTGCTACCTCACAACCTGTTGCCTACAACTGTGAACATCTTGTTGTTTGCTTCGCAATAAAAAGAAATCAAATAGGACAAACTAGCTGTAAATTTCAGAGTGCATAACTCTTCATCCCCCTAAAGTCAGTACTTTGTAGAGCCTCCTTTTGTGGCAATTGGCTTTGTATAAGTCTCTGAGATTTCCACATTCTGCCACTGGGATTTTTGTCCATTCCGCCAGGCACAACTGCTCCAGCTTCTTTAGGTTAGATAGTTTTCTCTGGTGAACAGTAATCTTCAAGTCTGACCACAGATTGTCAAAACATTTACACGTTCCCCCTTAACCCCTTCATGATCTTGGACTTATGGATAGGTCATTGCGATTTCGCTTGCACAGGCGCTGCCGCCGATTGTTTAACAGACACCCGGCACTCACTCACTCGGCAGTTTAACCTCCTAAATGCTGCAATCAATATCAATCTCGGCATTTAGAAGGGAGGGTGGGGTTCCCTTCTCCTCTCGGATTGATGCCATTGCAAGGGCTAGCAAGCTAAGTAGATCATATGCAGTGTATAAGAACTTGAGTAGTGGACCCTCTGGGTCGCGGCTTCAGAGCCCCCGAGGACGAGCGGATAGTGCCACTTCCTGTACAGGGAGTGTTTGGGACAGGCCCAAGGAGGGTGAAGCCGCAACTGCCAGAGCCAAAGGGGTGACTGTGGGATGGACCAGAGAAGAACAGAAGACGGGAGAGAGACGGGACCACAGAGGTGACCAGAACGGCGGAGACAAAAGACGGGCAGGGCTGCAAAAACAAAGTACTGACCGGTATGGCGAAGACACACAATTGGCGGGGAACGATAGGAACACAGGACTGGCAGGAACACAGGACTGGCAGGGACGGCAGGAACACAGGACTGGCAGGAACATAGGACTGGCAGGGGCGGCAGGAACACAGGACTGGCAGGAGCGGCGGGAACACAGGACTGGCAGGGGCGGCAGGAACACAGGACATGCAGAGACGGCAAACAGCAAAGAGTCAAGTCAGAGTCAAAGCGTGAAGAGCAGACACTGGAGCCAAAGAATCTAAAGAAACGCCAGCAAGAAGCCAGCGATCGCAATAGACGCAAAGGCGTCTTTCCTGGACAGATGCAGGGAAGAAGTACCCGATGGGCGCCGCCGTATTGGAGGCGCAGCCACCAGGTCGCGACCTCCCAGAAGCCACAGCGGGGAAAGGAGCGTGTTTGCGCATGCGCGGACCACAGAAAGGACGAGCGCCCTATAACCCAGAGCCAGGAGAGCGAGAAGGAGGATCGGGAGCACGCCGGCCGGACAGGTAAGTATGAGGAGGCGTAACAGTACGCCCTCTCTTACCCCCCCCCCCCCCTCTCTTTAAAACTGGAAAGGAACCTCCTCAAGATTACAGGAGCATTAGGACCAAACCCCTTTCAATCAATTAAATAAAAAGTCCTAACCTTAACAGATTTCTTAGCGAGAATATCCTTAACTTCAAAAGAGGCATCGGAAGAAATAGGTAGTGGAGAACACGGCGGAGCAGAAAGAAAATGATTAAAAATTGTGGGTTTGAGGAGCGATACATGAAAAGTGTTAGGAATGCGTAACGAAGCGGGCTATTTCAACTTGTAAACTACATCATTAATTCGGCTAGAAATCTCAAAGGGACCGATGTAACGTGGACCTAACTTTTGAGAGGGAAACTTGAGTCTAATGTAGCGAGAGGATAGCCAGACCTTATCGCCAGGACGATGCGGAGGAACATCTAAACGCCTCTTGTCAGCATACCTTTTCATTCTGCTACTAGCCCATTCAAGCGCCTCCTGCCAAATCTTGGAAAATTCCAAGGACAAGGAATCTGCCGCCGGTACACCTGAGGTGGGGAGAACAGGGAGAGGAATATCGGGATGTTGCCCAAAAACAATAAAAAAGGAGACTTGGACGAAGATTCACTAGTGTGATTATTATAGGCGAATTCTGCCCAGGGAAGAAGAGACACCCAGTCATCATGATGAGCATTGGTAAAATGGCGAAGATAAGATGTGAGAATTTGATTTACACGCTCCACTTGACGGTTGGACTGGGGATGGTATGCAGAAAAAAAGTCCAATGATACCTTCATAAGTCCACAAAGAGCTCTCCAAAAACGAGAGGTAAACTGAACTCCACGGTCGGACACGATATGCTGAGGGAATCCATGAAGTCAAAATACTTGTAAGAAGATCCTCGCTAGGTCAGGGGCAGAAGGTAAACCAGGTAAAGGGATGAAGTGGGCCATTTTAGAAAATCTATCCACCACCACCACCACCAAACTGTGCAATTAGAAGACTTCGGTAAGTCGGTGATGAAGTCCATCGCAATATGACTCCAGGGAACCGAAGGCACCGGAAGTGGATGCAGAGATCCCAAAGGAAGCTGTCGAGGAACTTTGTTCCTAGCACACGAGGAACAGGAAGCAATGAAATCCAGGACATTTTGGCGAAGTGAAGGCCACCAATAATGGCGAGAAATCAGGGAGAGAGTTTTCTTGCCCCCAATGTGTCCAGCGAAGCGGGAGGAATGACCCCAACATAAAACTTTAATCTTGTCACGATTTGACACGAAGGTTTTTTCCGGAGCAGGAGTGATCACAACTAGGGGAGCTAGAGAAACGACTCTAGCAGGATCAAGAATATGCGCAGGTCTCTCTTCTTCATCCAGAGGTTGAAAAGATTTTGACAGAGAGTCAACTTTGATGTTTTTATTTCCTGGTCGGTAATGTAGCTCGAAGTCGAAACGTCCGAAGAACAAGGAACATCTGGCTTGTCAAGGGTTCAGCCTTTGGGCGGACTGGACATAGGCTAGATTCTTATGGTCCGTAAAAATAGTGAAAGGATGTACAGGCCCTTCAAGGAGGTACCGCCACTCTTCCAAGGCCAATTTAATGGCCAGTAATTCCTTGTCACCAATGGAATAATTACGCCCCGGAGTAGAAAATGCTTTAGAGAAAAACCCACAGGAGACTAATCGACCCGAGTTAGACCTCTGTAAAAGTACTGCTCCAGCTCCAATAGAGGACGCATCCACTTAGAGAATAAATGGTCTATTGGTATCTGGTCGATGGAGCAGCGGTGCTGAAGCGAATTCTTGCTTCAGGGTCTGGAAGGCAGTTTTGGCCTCCGGAGGCAAAAGGTTAGGGTCGACTCCCTTGCGGACCAGAGCAGAAATTGGTTTAGTCAAGGAGGAGAAATGAGGGATAAATTGTCTATAGTAATTCGCAAAGCCCAGGAATCGCTGAATAGCTTTTACTCCCGAAGGACGTGGCCAATTTAGAACGGCAGCCACCTTCTCAGGATCCATCTTCAGGCCCTCCTTAGAGATAATATAACCCAGGAAGGGTACGGAAGACTGTTCAAAGAAACATTTCTCAATCTTCGCAAAGAGATGATTCTCCCTTAAATGTAGTAAGACTTGGCGAATGTCTCGTCAATGAGTAGATAAATCTGGAGAGAAGACGAGGATGCCGTCTAAGTAAACCACGACACTGGTATAGAGGCAATCTCAAAATATATCATTGACAAACTCTTGGAATACGGCGGGAGCATTACAAAGACCAAATGGCATCACCAAATACTCATAGTGACCGTCCCAAGTGTTGAATGCGGTCTTCCACTCGTCTCCCGCACGGATATGGACCAAGTTTTAGGCTCCCCGAGATCAAGTTTGGTAAAAATTTGTGCTTCCCTCAGGTGGTCGAAGAGTTCTGAAATAAGAGGCAATGGGTATTTATACTTCACAGTAATGTTGTTTAACCCTCTGTAGTCAATACAGGGACGAAGAGTACCATCCTTCTTTTTCACAATAAAGAAACCTGCCCCAGCTGGAGATGAAGATTTTCGAATGAAGCCTCTGGCGAGGTTTTCCTGAACATAGTCGGACATAGCTTGAGTCTCTGCAGGAGAGAGAGGATAGATACTTCCTCTAGGAGGAGTGGTACCAGGAACAAGGTCTATAGGACAGTCGTAGGGTCGATGTGGCGGAAGAGTCTCCGTCTCCTTTTTGTCAAAAACATCCGTGACGAGAGAATAGACCCTCTGTCTACCTGGAAGGAATGGAAGAGGGACAGGGGACACCCACAGGACGCAGCGGCAGCAGACGAGTCCGACCGGAATCTCCCCTACGAAGAATGTTGCTCCTATGCCAATCTAATAAGGGTTCGGGAACCCGCAGACACGGAAGACCAAGAAGAATAGGATGAGAGATGTTGGCTAAAACAAAAAACAAAATTTTCTCCCTATGGAGAGCCCCAACCTGAAGCTCTACCAACTGCGATACTTGAATTATAGTCTCTTGCAGAGGCTTACTGTCTACAGAAGAGAGAAAAAGAGGATTCTCTAAAGACCTAACAGGGACAGAAAATTTAATTATCTCCTCTAACCTAATAAAATGGCCCGCTGCACCCGAGTCTACATAAGCCTCAAGAGAAAAACGTTTATCATGAATATGCAACAAAGCAGGCAGAGTAAGGGGTTTCACATGCACCTAGGGAGGCCTCTCTTACCTGACCTAGGTGGAGGAGTTTTCCGGACGATCTAGATAGACTCGGAGAAGATGACAGGAGCTTCCATAGTAAAGCAGAGAACCTGGGCGCGTCTCTCCTTGCGACGTTGTTCGGAGAGTTTTAGACGATCCTCTTTCATCGGCTCAGGAGCAGAAACCAAAGCGGAGACTCTGTGACGTGGGCTGGGAGGTCTACGAGAAGACATAGAAGAACAAGGAAATTTTTTCTCCCGAGCTCGCTCCTGAAAGCAAAGGTCGATACAGGTAGCCAAGGCAATTACATCCTCCAAATTAGTTGGAGTATCTCGGCCAGCTAGTTCATCCTTGATACGGCTAGATAGCCCCTGCCAGAAAGCCCCTACTAACGCTTCATTATTCCAACCCAAGTCAGAAGATAAGGTCCGAAACTGGATAGAGTATTGCCCAACAGTTAGACCCCTGCTGCAAACTAAACAAAGCCTCAGTGGTTGAGGCTAGGCGACCCGGTTCATCGAATACTCGACGAAACTTCTCCAAAAATTGAGTCAACTGAATGACCACAGGATCATCCCGCTCCCAAAGAGGATTAACGCATGCTAGAGCATCACCCTCCAGATACAAAATAATAAAGGCCACCTTGGCCCGATCCGTAGGGTATTGCAGAGGAAGGAGCTCCTTTGCTAGGTGAAGAGAATGGGGCATCAGACTGCACTGCTCGCCTGTCAGGATAATGTACCAGAGAAGTCCAAATAGATGTAATAGAGAATAGACTTTATTTCTTCGCGTTTCGTGGTGATCACACCACTTCCTCAGGACAGTCTATACATATACACATACAGGGTCTTGTATTTCTAGCAAAAGAAGGCACATGGAGACGCCTCTTTAAAAAAAAAAAAAAAAAGAAAAGAAAAAAGAAACCTCACCCAGTAGGTGGGGAATCTGACTTAGGCCGGGGTCACATTAGACCGTAATACGGACGAGTGCAATGCGATAAAAAATCGCACAGCGCTCGTCCCAATGTTAATCTATGGGGCAGCTCCCATCATCCGATATTTTCTCGGCCGTATTCAGGATCCGAGTGAAATCGCAGCATGCTGCGATTGTCAGCGTATCTCGGCCGAGAATCGCCAATGAAAGTCTATGGGGGCGAGAAAAAATAGCACAGCACACGGACCATCAGTGTGACTTGCGAGAAATTCTCAGGCATTGGGCTGGTGACAGGAAAGGCTCAACCATTATTTGCTCATTTTGCAAGTGTGTGAGAAAATCTCACCATACGCATGTCACACGGATGTCAAACGGATCATTTGATGCGAGAAAATCGCATCCTCGCACTGCATACGGATTAATGTTTTGGTACCATATGTGCGATTCGTTTTTGCGGACCGTTTTTTTATACGTTGTGTATGTCCCCGGCCTTAAACACATGTTCAAACACATATGTACATCATAAAACACCCGAAAAAAATCATAAAATATAATTGCGTATAGCACTTAAAATCATTGCTCATACATGTAAAAATCTAAATACAAAAAAACACATTAAAAAGAGTAGTTAAGCAAATGAATAACTTTTGCAAGCTGGGGGAGTGCTAGAACCTACGGTGTTAAAACATTTATTCTTTGTCAGGACCCTGGTACTGATGTTTTGAACCATTGAGCCATGGGTGGATTTGATTGGATTTTTTGGTTTGGTGGTAGTTTCACAAGAGTCTGTGAAATCAAAGTGATAACGGTAGAAAACAAAAAAAAAAAAACTCTAAAAAAATCCTTGAGATTTTTTTTCTCCTTTCTTCTTTTTTCCCTTCTTTCTCTTCCCTTTTCTTTCCCTTCCTTCTCTTTCTAAAAAAATAAAAACAAACTTTATAAGATGCAGAGGAATAATGAGGTTCTACAGGGGAACAGAGCAGAATCAATAGAAATATCCAAATCAATTGAACAAATCAGTTGTTTTATTGAGTCCATGGGGATTTATAGTGTTCAGCTTGTGAATCAAGAAGATCTCTTTTCTGTTGAGACTCTGGACTCGATTAGGATTATCAAGGGGGACATGGTCAATAGGGATCACCCTGAAGGAGATCCTTTTGTTGTGATATATTGCATAATGCCTGGAAAGGCCATGCTGTAAAAATCCTTCTTTTATATTATACCTGTGCGAGTTTATTCTTTTATGCAGCTATTGCTTTGTCCTGTCCACATATAATTTCTTACATTCGCATAAAATGACATAATGACAAAACTGGATTGGCAAGTCAAATGGTATTTGATTTGAAACTCATCTGAATTTCCACGGTCTGATGAAATAGTTTTTGCATCATGAATGATGCTGGAGCAGCATAGGCATCTCGGGATGCCACATCTATAGGAGCCTTGTCTGGGCTTTTTTGTAGAGGGATTGAGATCCTCTTTTTTTTTTTCTTTAGCCAGCTGGGGGCCAACATGTTTTTCAATGTTGGGGCCCTTCGAAACGTTATCGGGGGATTGCTGGGAAGAAGCTTCCACAATATGGGATCATTAAGAAGTATGCCCCAATGTTTTTTCAGAACCAGGCGAATTCTCTTGTTCTGGGCTGAAAAAGTGGTAATAAAATTGAAGCTGAACTTGGTATCAGATGCTGATTTTTTTTAAATTTTTTATATTATTAGAGATTAAGTCTATCTGTTCTATTTTTTTTGCTTTCAGAGAAGGCTTTATGGACAATTTTTTGGGGTAACTTCTTTCAAGAAATCTATGTGATAAAACTTTTGATTGGTTAATGAAATCTATGTCTATACTGCAGTTCCTCTTGATTCTTTTGTATTGGTTGAGTGGAATATTCCTCAACCATTTGGTGTAGTGTCCACTTTGATAATGGACATAACTGTTCGCATCCACAGGTTTGAAGTAGGTTCTTGTATGAATTTTTATATGGTCATGAAAAAAGTGAGGTCAAGGAAGTCAACTGTGTCAGGGTTTACTACAGGGGTGAAACCAAACCCCAGGTGTTATCTTCAATGCTCCTGAGGAATGACCACACATAATCGTTTGAATTATCATAAATAAAGAATAAATCATCTATGTAACGTTTGTAAATGATGATGTTGGGTGCATGGATACTGCTGTATATGAAGATGCACTCGAAGATGGCCATAAACAAATTTGCATATGTTGGCGCCACCTTCGAGCCCATCGCGTTCCCAAGTATCTGATGGTATAGAGTATCTTGAAAGGTAAAGAAATTATTATGAAGTATGAACTGCATGCTTTCATATAAAAAATCTTTTTGTCTAGGTGTCAACCGTGGATCAATGTCTATGAAGGTTTTAAAACACACCAGTCCCAAATCATGTGGGATGCTGGAATAGAGGGCGGATACATCCATGGAAATAAAAACAAAAGTGTTCTTCCATGGGATGTCCTTGGTAAGTCGGATTAGATGACTGGAGTCCCTCATGTAACTGTGTAGTTGGTCTACATGTGTGTGCATCACTACATCCATAATTTCAGGGATAGGGTCCCTGACATCAAACCTTGCAAATTATGTGGGTCTCCCAGGGGGCCTTTTAGCATCCTTGTGGATTTTCGGAAGGTGATAGAAAAAGGCAATCGGGGGATTGACAACTCTTAAAAAAATTTTCTCTGATTTATTCAGAATACTCTGTCTATCAGCTTTTGATATCAAAGCGTTATAAGCAATAACTGCATTATTATATTGAGTGTTATCAACCTTATTGTAAAGGAACCTTCACACATAACGATTTCGTTAACGATATCGTTGCTTTCCAGGTCACCACCTGACAGCACCATGGAGGACGTCCTTCTTATTCGCAGTGGGACAGGAAACACGAGAGTTTAAAAGGACCCTCCCCCTTCCACCCTTCAGTGTTTTTCCTGTCCCACTGTGGATAGGAACGACGAGAGATCGCTGTCCCTACAGAGCGTGCGGATCGGGGGGGCTCAGCCTCTTCCTTCCCACGGGCCGAATCTCTGTATCGCCGACACCCAATTAAGCGGGTCCCTCAGCGACGCCAGTGCAGCGCTGCTCCTGGCGAGGAGGTTGCTTCCCCCTGGGGGGGGGCTCTCGACCTCGGATGACTACCCCAAGCATACCTGCGCATGGTCTCTGCAGGGTGATCCCTTCGCAGATAGTCCGGCAAGGAGAGGCAGGTTCGGCAGAATGCTGGAGAGAACGCTGGACTCCATGTGTTCCTCGGCGGTAAATGGGCTTTGAACTTCCGGTTCACCGCTGCCGCATCACTTCCGGGTCAGGGCGGCAGCAAGGGGGCGGTCTTCCTCTTCGCTCCTGTAGGAGGACTGGGACACAAGCAAAAGGATTTAAGGTAAGTGGCTAGATAGCGCTAGGCACCGCAGCTGTAATGGACCCAGGTGCTATACCGGCTGTCAGCGTAGAAGCCCCGGGGAAACAGGATTCCCAGGACTGTGCGAGTCCTGCACCGCTCGTATTGTAGGAGAGGAACAGGCCTCTCTATTAACAAGCATGAGAGCTATGGTTAGAGAAGAAGTGCAGGCTTCTATATCTAACATATCCGCCTCCCAGCCGATCCAGCCTGAGTTCCAGGATCCTCCCAGGTCTAGGAAGAGGCAGAGAGAGTCAGATTCATCGTCTGAGGACAGTCCATCAGAATCTGATATAGAGGAAGAGGAGGAAGTATGTAGAGACCCTCCTCAGAAGGGGAAAAAGTATCTATTCTCTTCCAACGATATTGATGAACTGCTGGGTGCGGTCAGGCAAACTATGCAGGTTGAAGAACCTTCTACCTCTCTCTCCGTACAAGATGAGATGTTCGGGGGGCTGCGTTCGCAGACTTCAAAAGTCTTTCCAGTTAATGCCCACATTCAGTGAGTCCGAGTTCAGTCTCGGCTTTTGCTCAGAGATTGCAGCTACTGACCCCTTCTTAACCTCTTCCCGCAGCTCAATGATTTTGGAAGAGTGGGAGGAGGCAGAGAAGAGGATATCGATCCCGAGAGACTTTAGACTCCGTCTTCCCTTTGACCATGAGGAGGTCAAAGACTGGGAAGATATACCAAAAATTGACATCCCACTAGCGAAAGTGTCCAAGAGAACTGCCATTCCGTTCGAGGACTCCTCGAATTTAAAGGAGCCCATGGACAGAAAGGCAGATGGCCTCCTTAAGAAAGCTTGGGAAAGTTCGGCCGCTGTGATCCGCACAAATATTGCGGCGACTTCTGTGGCGAGAGCCATGCATCTGTGGGTTGACGATTTAAAGGATCAATTGTCAGCCAAGACTTCTAGGGAAACTATCATCAATGCTGTCCCTTTACTTAAACTAGCCACAGGTTTCCTTGCAGATGCTACGGCAGAATCTGTCAGGTTCACAGCCAGGGGGCAATCACTATCTAATGCAGCCCGTAGGGCCATTTGGTTAAAAAGCTGGTCGGGGGATGTTCCTTCTAAGAACAAACTATGTTCCATTCCCTTTTCAGGTGGCCGTGTTTTTGGGCCTGTATTAGATGACATTCTGGAGAAAGCTTCTGATGAAAAGAAGGGGTTTCCAGAAGAGAAAAAGAAAAAATTCCAGCCCTTTCGTAGACACTATTACAGTCAGAGATCAAACTATAGGGGTAAAGGTAAACCGGGGAGATGGAGTTATCAGAAAGGGGGAGAAAATAGGAACCGAAATAGAGATCCAGGTCCCTCAAACCCCAGGTCTGAGTTCCGAAGGAAATGACGCCACCAGGATAGGGGTTCGGTTGTTGAATTACCTGGAGGAGTGGAAAAAAATTACCTAAAATCCTTGGGTCCTTCAGGTTATATCTCAGGGGTACAGGATAGAGTTTGTATCTCGTCCCCCAGAGAGATTTTTCATTTCCAACGCCCGTCTCTCTTCAGTCTCACCAATGTGGTCAGACATTCAGGATCTCCTCCGGATGGAGGCAATAACTCCCGTACCTGCTCACCAAATGGGAACAGGTCACTACTCGGGTCTTTTCTCTATAATAAAACCGTCAGGAGAATCCCGAACCATCATAAATCTCAGGCCGCTAAACAGATGGTTGTCGTACAAGAAATTCAAGATGGAGTCCATTCGCTCCACAATTCCCCTATTAGGGAAGGACGTGATAATGTGCACTTTGGATCTAAAAAGTGCGTATTACCACGTTCCAATTTCTTCACAACATCAAAAGTACCTAAGATTCGCGATAGAGAAAGAGGGTTCAGTCCTCCACTATCAATTCCGTTGCCTTCCATTTGGACTGGCATCAGCTCCGAGAGTTTTCACAAAACTCATCATAGAGATCGTGTCTTACCTAAGGAAGCAAGACATCATTATAGTACCATATCTAGACGATTTCCTGTTAGTGGCAGACTCAGAGTCCCAACTCAGGATCGACTCTCGATTGGTGATCTCCACACTGCAGAATCTAGGTTGGGTGTTGAACTGGAAGAAATCACACTTAACCCCAAGATCAAGGAGACAGTTTCTGGGTGTAATACTAGACTCGAACATCAGGAAGTCTTTTCTTCCAGACAGAAGACGGTCAGACCTGATAGAGAAGGTTCGACAGTTTGCAAGAACTCGGGTCACAATAAGAGATGCAATGACGATCCTAGGCCTAATGACAGCCTGTATCCCATGCGTCAGCTGGAGCCAATTCCATTCCCATCAACTACAAAGAGCGGTTCTAACAACATGGGACAGAAGACAGTCTTCGTTGGACAGACAGTTTGTCCTATCCTATCGAGTCAAAAAATCCCTGCGATGGTGGACGGTGTCAGAGAACCTTCAGGTGGGGGTCCCATGGATCCAGACCCCGGCCGTCACGGTAACAACGGACGCGAGTCAACAAGGTTGGGGCGGCCAGGTTCTCCAAAGATACTACCAGGGACAATGGAATTCGGAAGAGAGCAACAATTCCTCAAACCACAGAGAGCTACAGGCGGTTTGGAAGGTTCTGTGTTCAGCCCGGACCCTATTAAGGAACATACATCTAAAGATCCTATCGGACAACACAACGGCGGTAGCTTTCCTTCGCCATCAAGGGGGCCCGAGACATCCGAAGCTACAACATCTGGCGGATCAGATCTTCGAATGGGCAGAAAGATCGGTACTTTCAATTTCAGCAGTCGACTTAGAAGGCTCAAGGAACCAGGTTGCGGATTCCCTGAGCAGAGAAAAGCTATCACCCATAGAGTGGGAACTGAACAGCAGAATTTTCGATACCCTATGTCAGCGCTGGGGAACCCCGACCGTGGATCTTTTCGCAACCAGAAAGAACGCAAAAATAAGAACCTTCTTCTCACTAAATCCTCAGGAGAATCCAGCAGGGGTAGATGCCCTTTCTCAGTCATGGAGCTCGGGTCTGCTATACGCCTTGGCCTGGCATTACGCCTGGCATTAGTACCAAGGGTACTCAGAAAAATTTGCGAGGACAGAGCTCAGGTGATCCTGGTGGTCCCTTTCTGGGCCGGAAGGAGCTGGTTCCCCCTTCTAAAGAAGCTGGCAGTGGACAGTCCTTACCATCTTCCAGTCAGGGGGGACTTACTTTCTCAGGGTCCGATCTTCCATCAGAACCCAGAGAAGCTGCGGTTAACAGCTTGGATCCTGAACGGCAGATCCTGAGGGCAAGAGGCCTTTCAGAAGGAGTGATTTCTATTCTACAAGCAAGTAGGAAACCAGTGACCTCAGCAATATACCTTAGAACCTGGAAGAAATTCTGCAGTTTTTGTGGAGACACAACAGTCGATGTTGATCATCCTAACATACCCAGGATTCTTGATTTCTGACAACAGGGATTCAAGAAGGGGCTCAAACCGAGTACTTTGAGGGTTCAAATTGCAGCCCTCAGTGTATTTTATGACTCTTCCCTTGCCGCCCACCCTTGGATCGCTCGGTTCTCTAGAGCGGTCTCGAGGCTCAAACCTCTAATCAGGAAGTCTGTCCCTCCCTGGGACCTTAATTTAGTCCTTAATGTATTATGTGAAGAGCCCTTTGATATAGAGAAGGATATAAATATCGCTAATCTTTCCCTAAAAGCAGTATTTTTTAGTGGCCATTACATCAGCCAAAAGATTGGGGGAACTTCAGGCCCTATCCTGTTATGGCTGGCAATCAGGCAACACAGCGTGCAGTAATCAGCGCACATACAGAGATCTGGCAATAACCCAAAACAATAGGACGAGCTCTGAGACGTGGAATCTCTGTAGACTGCAGTACCTGATCTATCCTCACACAACTGGAAGCAGCAGTGGATTGCGCCTATCAACTACCTATGCAACTCGGCACTGCCTGAGGAGCTGACTAGCCTGAAGATAGAAATACAAGCCTGACTTACCTCAGAGAAATACCCCAAAGGAATAGGCAGCCCCCACATATAATGACTGTTAGCAAGATGAAAAGACAAACGTAGGAATGAAATAGATTCAGCAAAGTGAGGCCCGATATTCTAGACAGAGCGAGGATAGCAAAGAGAACTATGCAGTCTACAAAAAACCCTAAAACGAAAACCACGCAAAGGGGCAAAAAGACCCACCGTGCCGAACTAACAGCACGGCGGTGCACCCCTTTGCTTCTCAGAGCTTCCAGCAAAAGATAATAACAAGCTGGACAGAAAAAACCGAAAACAAACTAGAAGCACTTATCTAGCAGAGCAGCAGGCCCAAGGAAAGATGCAGTAGCTCAGATCCAACACTGGAACATTGACAAGGAGCAAGGAAGACAGACTCAGGTGGAGCTAAATAGCAAGGCAGCCAACGAGCTCACCAAAACACCTGAGGGAGGAAGCCCAGAGACTGCAATACCACTTGTGACCACAGAAGTGAACTCAGCCACAGAATTCACAACAGTACCCCCCCCTTGAGGAGGGGTCACCGAACCCTCACCAGAACCCCCAGGCCGACCAGGATGAGCCACATGAAAGGCACGAACAAGATCTGGGGCATGGACATCAGAGGCAAAAACCCAGGAATTATCTTCCTGAGCATAACCCTTCCATTTGACCAGATACTGGAGTTTCCGTCTAGAGACACGAGAATCCAAAATCTTCTCCACAATATACTCCAATTCCCCCTCCACCAAAACAGGGGCAGGAGGCTCCACAGATGGAACCATAGGTGCCACGTATCTCCTCAACAACGACCTATGGAATACGTTATATATGGAAAAGGAGTCTGGGAGGGTCAGACGAAAAGACACCGGATTGAGAATCTCAGAAATCCTATACGGACCAATAAAACGAGGTTTAAATTTAGGAGAGGAAACCTTCATAGGTATATGACGAGAAGATAACCAAACCAGATCCCCAACACGAAGTCGGGGTCCCACACGGCGTCTGCGATTAGCGAAAAGCTGAGCCTTCTCCTGGGACAAGGTCAAATTGTCCACTACCTGAGTCCAGATCTGCTGCAACCTGTCCACCACATAATCCACACCAGGACAGTCCGAAGACTCAACCTGTCCTGAAGAGAAACGAGGATGGAACCCAGAATTGCAGAAAAATGGAGAGACCAAGGTAGCCGAGCTGGCCCGATTATTAAGGGCGAACTCAGCCAACGGCAAAAATGACACCCAATCATCCTGGTCAGCGGAAACAAAACATCTCAGATATGTTTCCAAGGTCTGATTGGTTCGTTCGGTCTGGCCATTAGTCTGAGGATGGAAGGCCGAGGAAAAAGATAGGTCAATGCCCATCCTACCACAAAAGGCTCGCCAGAACCTCGAGACAAACTGGGAACCTCTGTCAGAAACAATATTCTCAGGAATGCCATGTAAACGAACCACATGCTGGAAGAACAAAGGCACCAAATCAGAGGAGGAAGGCAATTTAACCAAGGGCACCAGATGGACCATTTTAGAAAAGCGATCACAGACCACCCAAATGACAGACATCTTTTGAGAAACGGGAAGGTCAGAAATGAAATCCATCGAAATATGTGTCCAAGGCCTCTTCGGGACCGGCAAGGGCAAAAGCAACCCACTGGCACGTGAACAGCAGGGCTTAGCCCTAGCACAAATTCCACAGGACTGCACAAAAGCACGCACATCCCGTGACAGAGATGGCCACCAGAAGGATCTAGCAACCAACTCCCTGGTACCAAAGATTCCTGGATGACCGGCCAGCACCGAACAATGAAGTTCAGAGATAACTTTACTAGTCCACCTATCAGGGACGAACAGTTTCTCGGCCGGACAACGATCAGGTTTATTAGCCTGAAATTTCTGCAACACTCTCCGCAAATCAGGGGAGATGGCAGACACAATGACTCCTTCCTTGAGGATACTCGCCGGCTCAGATAACCCCGGAGAGTCGGGCACAAAACTCCTAGACAGAGCATCCGCCTTCACATTTTTAGAGCCCGGAAGGTATGAAATCACAAAATCAAAACGAGCAAAAAATAACGACCAACGGGCCTGTCTAGGATTCAAGCGCTTGGCAGACTCAAGATAAGTAAGGTTCTTATGATCAGTCAAAACCACCACGCGATGCTTAGCACCCTCAAGCCAATGACGCCACTCCTCGAATGCCCACTTCATGGCCAGCAACTCTCGGTTGCCCACATCATAATTACGCTCAGCAGCAGAAAATTTCCTGGAAAAGAAAGCACATGGTTTGAACACTGAGCAACCAGAACCTCTCTGTGACAAAACCGCCCCTGCACCAATCTCAGAAGCATCAACCTCGACCTGGAACGGAAGAGAAACATCAGGTTGACACAACACAGGGGCACAGCAAAAACGACGCTTCAACTCCTGAAAAGCTTCCACGGCAGCAGAAGACCAATTAACCAAATCAGCACCCTTCTTGGTCAAATCGGTCAATGGTCTGGCAATGCTAGAAAAATTACAGATGAAGCGACGATAAAAATTAGCAAAGCCCAGGAATTTCTGCAAACTTTTTAGAGATGTCGGCTGAGTCCAATCCTGGATGGCCTGAACCTTAACCGGATCCATCTCGATAGTAGAAGGGGAAAAGATGAACCCCAAAAATGAAACTTTCTGCACACCGAAGAGACACTTTGATCCCTTCACGAACAAGGAATTAGCACGCAGTACCTGGAAAACCATTCTGACTTGCTTCACATGAGACTCCCAATCATCTGAGAAGATCAAAATGTCATCCAAGTAAACAATCAAGAATTTATCCAGATACTCACGGAAAATGTCATGCATAAAAGACTGAAAAACAGATGGAGCATTGGCAAGTCCGAACGGCATCACCAGATACTCAAAATGACCCTCGGGCGTATTAAATGCCGTTTTCCATTCATCTCCCTGCCTGATTCTCACCAGATTATACGCACCACGAAGATCAATCTTAGTAAACCAACTAGCCCCCTTAATCCGAGCAAACAAGTCAGAAATCAATGGCAAGGGATACTGCAACTTAACAGTGATCTTATTAAGAAGGCGGTAATCAATACACGGTCTTAGCGAACCATCCTTCTTGGCTACAAAAAAGAACCCTGCTCCCAATGGTGACGACGATGGGCGAATATGTCCCTTCTCCAGGGACTCCTTCACATAACTGCGCATAGCGGTGTGTTCAGGTACGGACAAATTAAATAAACGACCCTTAGGGAATTTACTACCAGGAATCAAATCGATAGCACAATCACAATTCCTATGCGGAGGAAGGGCATCAGACTTGGACTCTTCAAATACATCCTGAAAGTCCGACAAGAACTCTGGGATGTCAGAAGGAATGGATGACGAAATAGACAAAAATGGAACATCACCATGTACTCCCTGACAACCCCAGCTGGTTACCGACATAGAGTTCCAATCCAATACTGGATTATGGGTTTGTAGCCATGGCAACCCCAACACGACCACATCATGCAAATTATGCAGTACCAAAAAGCGAATAACTTCCTGATGTGCAGGAGCCATGCACATGGTCAGCTGGGCCCAGTACTGAGGCTTATTCTTGGCCAAAGGTGTAGCATCAATTCCTCTCAACGGAATAGGACACCGCAAAGGCTCCAAGAAAAATCCACAACGTTTAGCATAATCCAAATCCATCAGATTCAGGGCAGCGCCTGAATCCACAAACGCCATGACAGAATATGATGACAAAGAGCACATTAAGGTAATGGACAAAAGGAATTTGGACTGTACAGTACCAATAACGGCAGAGCTATCGAACCGCCTAGTGCGTTTAGGACAATTAGAAATAGCATGAGTAGAATCACCACAATAGAAACACAGTCTGTTCAGACGTCTGTGTTCGTGCCGTTCTACTTTAGTCATAGTCCTGTCGCACTGCATAGGCTCAGGCTTACTCTCAGACAATACCGCCAGATGGTGCACAGATTTACGCTCGCGCAAGCGACGACCGATCTGAATGGCCAAGGACATAGACTCATTCAAACCAGCAGGCATAGGAAATCCCACCATTACATCCTTAAGAGCTTCAGAGAGACCCTTTCTGAACAAAGCCGCTAGTGCAGATTCATTCCACAGAGTGAGTACTGACCATTTTCTAAATTTCTGACAATATACTTCTACATCATCCTGACCCTGGCATAAAGCCAGCAGATTTTTCTCAGCTTGATCCACTGAATTAGGCTCATCGTAAAGCAATCCCAGCGCCTGGAAAAATGCATCAACATTACTCAATGCAGAATCTCCTGGTGCAAGAGAAAACGCCCAGTCCTGTGGGTCGCCGCGCAAAAAAGAAATAATAATCAAAACCTGTTGAATAGGATTACCAGAAGAATGAGGTTTCAAGGCCAAAAATAGCTTACAATTATTTCTGAAGCTCAGGAACTTAGTTCTGTCACCAAAAAACAAATCAGGAATCGGAATTCTTGGTTCTAGCATCGATTTCTGATCAATAGTATCTTGAATCTTTTGTACATTTACAACGAGATTATCCATTGAGGAGCACAGAGCCTGAATATCCATGTCCACAGCTGTGTCCTGAAGCACTCTAATGTCTAGGGGAAAAAAAAGACTGAAGACAGAGCTAAGAAAAAAAAATGATGTCAGGATTTCTTTTTTCCCTCTATTGGAAATCATTGAATGGCTCCTTGTACTGTTATGGCTGGCAATCAGGCAACACAGCGTGCAGTAATCAGCGCACATACAGAGATCTGGCAATAACCCAAAACAATAGGACGAGCTCTGAGACGTGGAATCTCTGTAGACTGCAGTACCTGATCTATCCTCACACAACTGGAAGCAGCAGTGGATTGCGCCTATCAACTACCTATGCAACTCGGCACTGCCTGAGGAGCTGACTAGCCTGAAGATAGAAATACAAGCCTGACTTACCTCAGAGAAATACCCCAAAGGAATAGGCAGCCCCCACATATAATGACTGTTAGCAAGATGAAAAGACAAACGTAGGAATGAAATAGATTCAGCAAAGTGAGGCCCGATATTCTAGACAGAGCGAGGATAGCAAAGAGAACTATGCAGTCTACAAAAAACCCTAAAACGAAAACCACGCAAAGGGGCAAAAAGACCCACCGTGCCGAACTAACAGCACGGCGGTGCACCCCTTTGCTTCTCAGAGCTTCCAGCAAAAGATAATAACAAGCTGGACAGAAAAAACCGAAAACAAACTAGAAGCACTTATCTAGCAGAGCAGCAGGCCCAAGGAAAGATGCAGTAGCTCAGATCCAACACTGGAACATTGACAAGGAGCAAGGAAGACAGACTCAGGTGGAGCTAAATAGCAAGGCAGCCAACGAGCTCACCAAAACACCTGAGGGAGGAAGCCCAGAGACTGCAATACCACTTGTGACCACAGAAGTGAACTCAGCCACAGAATTCACAACACTATCCATCCAGAACCCTTATCTGCAGATATTTGATGATAGGTTGGTTTTGAGGCTTGACCCAGGGTTTCTTCCCAAGGTAGCCTCAGTGTCAAATATTAACCAAGAGGTCGTTCTTCCGTCTTTTTGCCAGTTTCCTAAAAATCAAAAAGAAGCTTTCTTCCATAACTTAGATGTTAGGGAGACGGTGTTGAAATACTTGGATATGACTAGGGCCTGGAGACAGGATAGTAATCTCTTCATCCTGTACGGGGGTCCTAATAGGGGTAAAAAGGCATCAAAATCCACTATTGCCAGGTGGATTAGATCCACTATTACCATGGCCTATCAGGCGCGGGGAAAAGTTCCTCCTGATAGCCTTAAAGCTCATTCATCCAGGGCTATGGCCGCGTCTTGGGCTGAAAAAGGGGGGGCCTCAATAGATCAGATTTGTAAAGCGGCATCTTGGTCTAACATTAGCACCTTTTCAAAACACTACAAATTAGATGTAGTCTCTTCTCAGTTAGCTTTTGGCAGGAAGGTGCTTCAAGCGGTAGTCCCACCCTAGAACCAGGAAGTCTCCTTTGGTACTTCTCCATGGTGCTGTCAGGTGGTGACCTGGAAAACGGTAATTAATCTTACCGATAATTGTATTTCCAGGAATCCATCCTGACAGCACGGATAGTTCCCTCCCTAATACAAATACGTGTTATACTTATGTGAAGTAACATTGGTGTTAATCTTGTTATGTTCAAAATAAATTTTCTGTTTGCATCCATCCAGATGTGTTACTTTGGAAAATCACTGAAGGGTGGAAGGGGGAGGGTACTTTTAAACTCTCGTGTTTCCTGTCCCACTGCGAATAAGAAGGACGTCCTCCATGGTGCTGTCAGGATGGATTCCTGGAAATACAATTATCGGTAAGATTAATTACCGTTTTTTGTGACGTAGCAACGATATCGTTAACAAAATCGTTATGTGTGACAGCGACCAACGATCAGGCCCCTGCTGGGAGATCGTTGGTCGCTGGGGAATGATCAGGACCTTTTTTTGGTTGCTGATCACCCGCTGTCATCACTGAATCGGCGTGTGTAACGCCGATCCAGCAATGTGTTCACTGGTAACCAGGGTAAATATCAGGTTACTAAGCGCAGGGCCGCGCTTAGTAACCCGATATTTACCCTGGTTACCATTGTAAAAGTAAAAAAAAAAAAAAACAGTACATACTCACATTCCGATGTCTGTCACGTCCCCTGGCGTCAGCTTCCCGCACAGACTGTGTAAGCGCCGGCCGGCTGTAAAGCAGAGCACAGCGGTGAAGTCATGACGTCACTGCTGTGCTCTGCTTTACGGCCGGCGCTAACACAGTGGACGCTGGGGGACGTCACAGACATCAGAATGTGAGTATGTACTGTTTTTTTTTTTTTTTTTTTTTTTTTTTACTTTTTCAATGGTAACCAGGGTAAATATCGGGTTACTAAGCGCGGCCCTGCGCTTCGTAATCCGATATTTACTCTGGTTACCCGGGGACTTCAGCATCGTTGAAGACAGTTTCAACGATGCCGAAGTCTTTCCCCTGATCGTTGGTCGCTGGGAGAGCTGTCTGTGTGACAGCTCCCCAGCGACCACACACACAACGACTTACCAACGATCACGGCCAGGTCGTATCACTGGTCGTGATTGTTGGTAAGTCGTTTAGTGTAACGGTACCTTAAGTCTTGGGGTCAGATAACAGCCTAAATGCTTCTGCTAGATAATCCCCCCGATCCTGTACCACTATTCTTCCCCCCTTGTCTGCCATGCGGATGACAAGGTCTGGATTTTAATGCCTCTTTTTCTTTTGGGGTGAGATTGGATTCCCCCTTGCAATGTGTAAAAATTATTTTGTCCAGGTCGTTTGAAACAAGATCAGAGAAAGTTTTCGGATGATGGACTTGACTTTGGATGGGGTAAAAATTAAACATTCCTTTTGATCCTGTATGATAAATAGGATCTTCTGTGATTTTGGTGCTCTGGAAAGAGTTTCCTTTGGAGATTTTTTATATGAAAGCATGCAGTTCATACTTCATAATAATTTCTTTACCTTTCAAGATACTCTATACCATCAGATACTTGGGACCGCGATGGGCTCGAAGGTGGTGCCAACTTATGCAAATTTGTTTATGGCCATCTTCGAGTCCATCTTCATATACAGCAGTATACATGCACCCAACATCAACATTTACAAACGTTACATAGATGATTTATTCTTTATTTATGATAATTCAAACAATGATGTGGGGTCATTCCTCAGGAGCATTGAAGATAACACCTGGGGTTTGGGTTTCACCCCCGTAGAAAACCCTGACACAGTTGACTTTCTTGACCTCACTTTTTTTCATGACAATATAAAAATTCATACAAGAACCTACTTCAAACCTGTGGATGCGAACAGTTATGTCCATTATCAAAGTGGACACTACACCAAATGGTTGAGGAATATTCCACTCAACCAATACAAAAGAATCAAGAGGAACTGCAGTATAGACATAGATTTCATTAACCAATCAAAAGTTTTATCACATAGATTTCTTGAAAGAAGTTACCCCAAAAAATTGTTCCATAGAGCCTTCTCTGAAAGCAAAAAAATAGAACAGATAGACTTAATCTCTAATAATATAAAAACAAAAAAAACAGCATCTGATACTAAGTTCAGCTTCAATTTTATTACCACTTTTTCAGCCCAGAACAAGAGAATTCGCCTGGTTCTGAAAAAACATTGGGGCATACTTCTTAATGATCCCATATTGTGGAAGCTTCTTCCCAGCAATCCCCCGATAACGTTTCGAAGGGCCCCAACATTGAAAAACATGTTGGCCCCCAGCCGGCTAAAGAAAAAAGAGGATCTCAATCCCTCTACAAAAAATCCCAGACAAGGCTCCTATAGATGTGGCATCCCGAGATGCCTATGCTGCTCCAGCATCATTCATGATGCAAAAACTTTTACATCAGACAGTGGAAAGTCAGATGAGTTACAAATCAAATACCATTTCACTTGCCAATCCAGTTTTGTCATCTATGTCATTATATGCGAATGTAAGAAATTATATGTGGACAGGACAATGCAACAGCTGCATAAAAGAATAAACTCGCACAGGTATAATATAAAAGAAGAATTTTTACAGCATGGCCTTTCCAGGCATTACGCAATATATCACAACAAAAGGATCCCCTCAGGGTGATCCCTATTGACCATGTCCCCCTTGATAATCCTAATCGAGTCCAGACTCTCAACAGAAAAGAGATCTTCTGGATTCACAAGCTGAACACTATAAATCCCCATGGACTCAATGAAACAACTGATTTGTTCAATTGATTTGGATATTTCTGTGGATTCTGCTCTGTTCCCCTGTAGAACCTCATTATTCCTCTGCATGTTATAACGTTCGTTTTTATTTTTTTTTTTTTAGAAAGAGAAGGAAGGGTAAGAAAAGGGAAGAGAAAGAAGGGAAAAAGGAAGAAAGGAGAAAAAAAATCTCAGGGATTTTTTGGGGAGTTTTTTGTTTTCTACTGTTATCACTTTGATTTCACAGACTCTTGTGAAACTACCACCAAACAAAACAATCCAATCAAATCCACCCATGGCTCAATGGTTCAAAACATCAGTAGCAGGGTCCTGACAGAATACATTTTTTAACACCGTAGGTTCTAGCACTCCCCCAGCTTGCAAAAGTTATTCATTTGCTTAACTGCTCTTTTTAATGTGCTTTTTTTGTATTTAGATTTTTACATGTATGAGCAATGGTTTTAAGTGCTATACGCAATTATATTTTATGATTGTTTCCTGTGTTTTATGATGTACATATGTATTTGAACATGTGTTTAAGTCAGATTCCCCACCCACTGGGTGTGGAGTTTTTTTTTGTTTTTTTTGAAAGGAGGCATCTCCATGTGCCTTCTTTTGCTATAAATACAAGACCCTGTATGTGTATAGACTGTCCTGAGGAAATGATGTGATCACGAAATGCGTAGAAATAAAGCCTATTCTCTATTACATCTATTTGGACTTCTCTGGTACATTATCCTGACAGGCGAGCAGCGCAGTCCTATGCCCCATTCTCTTCACCTAGCAAAGGATTATCACATCGGGGCTTGCAGCAGCCGCCAATGCAAAGTGCAGTGGTTGTGTCTTAGGCTACTTTCACACATCAGGTTTTTGGTTTCAGGCTAAATCTGGCAAATTTGCAAAAAAACTGATCCGGCGTAAATTGTGAAAAAACTGATGCACTGGATCTGTTTTTTAGCTGGATCCGGCTCTCTTTACTGCGCATGGATGAGAGAGAGAGAGATTGAGAGAGAGAGAGATTGAGAGAGAGATTGAGAGAGAGATTGAGAGAGAGAGAGATTGAGAGAGAGAGAGATTGAGAGAGAGAGAGATTGAGAGAGAGAGATTGAGAGAGAGAGAGATTGAGAGAGAGAGAGATTGAGAGAGAGAGAGATTGAGAGAGAGAGAGATTGAGAGAGAGAGAGATTGAGAGAGGGAGAGATTGAGAGAGAGAGATTGAGAGAGAGAGAGAGATTGAGAGAGAGAGAGAGAGATTGAGAGAGGGAGAGAGAGATTGAGAGAGGGAGAGAGAGATTGAGAGAGGGAGAGAGAGATTGAGAGAGGGAGAGAGAGATTGAGAGAGGGAGAGAGAGATTGAGAGAGGGAGAGAGAGATTGAGAGAGGGAGAGAGAGATTGAGAGAGGGAGAGAGAGATTGAGAGAGTGAGAGAGAGAGAGATTGAGAGAGAGAGAGAGATTGAGAGAGAGAGAGAGATTGAGAGAGAGAGAGATTGAGAGAGAGAGAGATTGAGAGAGAGAGAGATTGAGAGAGAGAGAGATTGAGAGAGAGAGATTGAGAGAGAGAGAGAGATTGAGAGAGATTGAGAGAGAGAGATTGAGAGAGATTGAGAGAGAGAGAGAGATTGAGAGAGATTGAGAGAGAGAGAGAGAGATTGAGAGAGAGAGAGAGATTGAGAGAGAGAGAGAGATTGAGAGAGAGAGAGAGATTGAGAGAGAGAGATTGAGAGAGAGAGAGAGATTGAGAGAGAGAGATTGAGAGAGAGAGATTGAGAGAGAGAGATTGAGAGAGAGAGATTGAGAGAGAGAGATTGAGAGAGAGAGATTGAGAGAGAGAGATTGAGAGAGAGAGATTGAGAGAGAGAGATTGAGAGAGAGAGATTGAGAGAGAGAGAGATTGAGAGAGAGAGAGATTGAGAGAGAGAGAGAGAGAGATTGAGATTGATTGAGATTGAGAGAGATTGAGAGAGAGCGAGATTGAGAGAGAGAGCGAGATTGAGAGAGAGAGCGAGATTGAGAGAGAGAGCGAGATTGAGAGAGAGAGCGAGATTGAGAGAGAGAGCGAGATTGAGAGAGAGAGCGAGATTGAGAGAGAGAGCGAGATTGAGATTGAGAGCGAGATTGAGAGCGAGATTGAGAGATTGAGATTTTTCCCATGCCAGAATCAAAAACAAAGCTTCTGGGCATGCTCCATGTGTAAAAAACGGATTCGGTAGCCGGAAACGTTAATTCACACATCCGTTCCATGCATTTATTGCCGGAAACGTCCCTTCAGGCTTTTTCGCCGCACAGAAAAAACGCTGCAGTGAACGTTTTTTGTGTCCGGCAAAAAAGCCTGAAGGGACGGATCCGGCACAAAACTGATGAAACGCACGTCCTTCAGGCACAATCCGGCGCTAATACAACTCTATGGGGAAAAAAAAAACGGTCCGTTTTTTTTCAAAAACTGCCGGATTGTGCCTGAAACAAAAAACCTGATGTGTGAAAGCAGCCTTACACAACCATAATAGGAGAGTGAATTTATACGATCTCTCATGAATATTCCCTTTATCTCGGATAAGACCCTATGTGCGCTCTATATTCCTTCTAGCTACAGAGGAAGGAACTCCAAATGGAGACTGCACTGATAAAGAAATCACCGACATAGTTTGGGATCTCCATTAAAACGAGGAGGTTTGGCCAAACGGGGAGAGGGATGAGGAGCTAGAGCTGGTGTAGGTACAGATGCGGCCGACTGTAAGGAAAGAAGTCGACTATCGACAGATGCCATATAACCCAGGATATGGGACTGGGCATCACGCTGCTGTGCCTGTTCTTGTTGCAAACTGGCCAGCTGGGAGGCATTCCCCGGATCAGAGGACTGGGGGGCAGAGAGACGGGAGTCCATAGATTTCATAAAGGACATCATCTGGGTCTGATTCTCCCGCAGGAAAGCAAGTTCTTTCTGAGCAGCCGCAGATCCAGCTGGATCCATGGCCTTTGCGTACTATAAGAACTTGAGTAGTGGACCCTCTGGGTCGTGGCTTCAGAGCCCCCTAGGACGAGCGGACCAGATAGTGCCACCCCCTGTACATGGAGTGTTTAGGACAGGCCCAAGGAGGGTGAAGCCGCAACTGCCGGAAACAAAGGGGCGACTGTGGGATGGACCAGAGAAGAACAAGACGGAAGAGAGATGGGACCACAGAGGTGACCAGAACGGCAGAGACAAAAGACGGGCAGGGCTGCAAAGACAAAGTACTGACCGGTATGGCGAAGACACACAATTGGCGGGGAACAATAGGAACACAGGACTGGCAGAGACGGCAGGAACACAGGACTGGCAGGGATGGTAGAAACACAGGACTGGCAGGGACGGCAGGAACACAGGACTGGCAGGGACGGCAGGAGCACATGACTGGCAGGGACGGCAGGAACACAGGACTGGCAGGGGCGGCAGGAACACAGGACTGGCAGGGGCGGCAGGAACACAGGACTGGCAGAGACGGCAAACAGCAAAGAGTCAAAGCGTGAAAAGCAGAGACTGGAGCCAAAGAATCTAAAGAAACGCCATCAAGAAGCCAGCGAACGCAATAGACGCAAAGGCGTCTTACCTGGACAGATGCAGGAAAGAAGTACCCGACAGGCGTCGACATATTGGAGGCGGAGCCACCAGGTCACGACCTCCCAGAAGCCACAACGACGAAAGGAGCGCGTCTGCGCATGCGCGGACCGCAGAAAGGACGAGCGCCTGAAGGAGAAGGAGGATCGGGAACGCGCCGGCCGGACAGGTAAGTATGAGGCGGCGTAACACAGTGCATGATCTAACCAACGTGTCAATGCAGCACCAACAACTTATAAAGCATTGCAATGCTCGTGCATTACAATGCTTTATAAAGTGATCAGACTGAAAAAATTAAAGTACAATAGTGGGTCTAAGAAAAAAGAAAAAAAATAGGAAAAATAGTTTACAAAAAATCACAAAATGATATATATATATTAGATCAATTCATTAAGAGGTGTAGTTTTCTAAATTGGGGTCACTTATTGGGGTGTTTTGCTGTTCTGGCTCCTTGCCTTCTAAGTTTTGCTCTGTGTCTCAAAAGTAGTTCCCAATTACATGCAGGGTATTGATGTACTCAGGAAAAATTGCACAACAATCTGAGAGATCCATTTTTTCCTATTAGTTCTTATAAAAATAAAAAATTTGTGGCTAAAGCATTATTTTAGCAGTAAAAAATATAATTATTCATTCTTCACTGCCCAATGGTATAATTTTTTGTGAGGGCACATGTGATGTCAACATGCTCACTACACCCCTAGATTAATTCATTCATAATGCTCGTGCATTACAATGCTTTATAAAGTGATCAGACTGAAAAAATTAAAGTACAATAGTGGGTCTAAGAAAAAAGAAAAAAAATAGGAAAAATAGTTTACAAAAAATCACAAAATGATATATATATTAGATCAATTCATTAAGAGGTGTAGTTTGTAAAATTAGGTCACATATGGGTGTGTCTGCTGTTCTGGCACATCAGGGGCTCTGCCAATGCGACATGACACCCTTAACCATTCCAGCAAAATCTGAGCTCCAGTATGGCTCTTCTTTCTGAGCTGTGCACTGTGCCTCAAAAGTAGTTTTCCCCACATATTGGGTATCTGCATACTCAAGAGAAATTGTACAACAAATCTAACCCAAGAAGAGGTGCGAAACCGGCTAAATAAGATTAAAATAGATAAATCTCCGGGTCCGGATGGCATACACCCACGAGTACTAAGAGAACTAAGTAATGTAATAGATAAACCATTATTTCTTATTTTTAGGGACTCTATAGCGACAGGGTCTGTTCCGCAGGATTGGCGCATAGCAAATGTGGTGCCAAAATTCAAAAAGGGCTCTAAAAGTGAACCTGGAAATTATAGGCCAGTAAGTCTAACCTCTATTGTTGGTAAAATATTTGAAGGGTTTCTGAGGGATGTTATTCTGGATTATCTCAATGAGAATAACTGTTTAACTCCATATCAGCATGGGTTTATGAGAAATCGCTCCTGTCAAACCAATCTAATCAGTTTTTATGAAGAGGTAAGCTATAGGCTGGACCACGGTGAGTCATTGGACGTGGTATATCTCGATTTTTCCAAAGCGTTTGATACCGTGCCGCACAAGAGGTTGGTACACAAAATGAGAATGCTTGGTCTGGGGGAAAATGTGTGTAAATGGGTTAGTAACTGGCTTAGTGATAGAAAGCAGAGGGTGGTTATAAATGGTATAGTCTCTAACTGGGTCGCTGTGACCAGTGGGGTACCGCAGGGGTCGGTATTGGGACCTGTTCTCTTCAACATATTCATTAATGATCTGGTAGAAGGTTTACACAGTAAAATATCGATATTTGCAGATGATACAAAACTATGTAAAGCAGTTAATACAAGAGAAGATAGTATTCTGCTACAGATGGATCTGGATAAGTTGGAAACTTGGGCTGAAAGGTGGCAGATGAGGTTTAACAATGATAAATGTAAGGTTATACACATGGGAAGAAGGAATCAATGTCACCATTACACACTGAATGGGAAACCACTGGGTAAATCTGACAGTGAGAAGGACTTGGGGATCCTAGTTAATGATAAACTTACCTGGAGCAGCCAGTGCCAGGCAGCAGCTGCCAAGGCAAACAGGATCATGGGGTGCATTAAAAGAGGTCTGGATACACATGATGAGAGCATTATACTGCCTCTGTACAAATCCCTAGTTAGACCGCACATGGAGTACTGTGTCCAGTTTTGGGCACCGGTGCTCAGGAAGGATATAATGGAACTAGAGAGAGTACAAAGGAGGGCAACAAAATTAATAAAGGGGATGGGAGAACTACAATACCCAGATAGATTAGCGAAATTAGGATTATTTAGTCTAGAAAAAAGACGACTGAGGGGCGATCTAATAACCATGTATAAGTATATAAGGGGACAATACAAATATCTCGCTGAGGATCTGTTTATACCAAGGAAGGTGACGGGCACAAGGGGGCATTCTTTGCGTCTGGAGGAGAGAAGGTTTTTCCACCAACATAGAAGAGGATTCTTTACTGTTAGGGCAGTGAGAATCTGGAATTGCTTGCCTGAGGAGGTGGTGATGGCGAACTCAGTCAGGGGGTTCAAGAGAGGCCTGGATGTCTTCCTGGAGCAGAACAATATTGTATCATACAATTAGGTTCTGTAGAAGGACGTAGATCTGGGGATTTATTATGATGGAATATAGGCTGAACTGGATGGACAAATGTCTTTTTTCGGCCTTACTAACTATGTTACTATGTTACTATGTATGGTGAATTTTCTCCTGTTACCCTTGTGAAAATAAAAAGTGTTTAAAAAAAATTTGTGAAAAAAAAGGTTGTTTTTTTTCCCTTCCATTTTGCTTCAGTTCCTGTGAAGTGCCAGAAGGGTTAATAAACTTCTTGACGGTGGTTTTGAGTACCTTGAGGGGTGCAGGTTTTAGAAAGGTGTCAATTTTTGGTATTTTCTGTCATATAAGCCCCTCAGTCACTTCAAATATTATGTGGTCTTTAAAAAAAATGGTTTTGTAAATTTTGTTGGGAAAATTAGAAATTGCTGATCAATTTGTAGCCCGTCTAACTTCCTAACAAAAAAAAGGTTAAAAAATTGTGCTGATGTAAAATGGGAAAAGTTTAATGGCATAAAAATTAGGTGTGAAATACAATATGTCAATAAAAAAACATTCTCAGAATCTGTGGGCTCCTTTGAAGCATTCCAGCATTATTACCACATAGGGGGACACTGGTCAGTATTGTAAAGTTTGGCCTGGTAATGAAGGTGAAAACATGTTTGGCTGTGAAGGGATTAAACCACTCAAGTGTTGCTGAAACAGTATGCTTTAGGTCATTATTTTATTGGAAGGTGAACCTCTGTCCCAGTCTCAAATCACTGACTGACTGCAACAGATTTTGCAGGAGAATATCCCTGTATTTCATGCCAACCATTTTCCCTGTTGCTGAAAATCATCCCCACAGCATGATACTGCCACCACCATATTTCACTGAGGGGATGGGGTTCTTAGGGCGATATGCTTTGTTGGTTTGGCACCAGACATAGCATTTACCATATTGTTCAAAAGTTCCATTTTGGTCTCATCTGACCACCGCACCTTCCGCCATACAAGTATACATTTGGGGAGTCTCCCACATGTCTTTTGGCAAACTCAAATCGAATCTTACAGTTTTTGTGTGTAAGTAAGAAATTTTTTTTTGCCCACTATTCCATGAAGGCCACCTCTATGGAGCGCACGGCTTATTGTGGTCATATGGACAGATACTCCAGTCTTTGAAGGAGCTGCAGAGTTCCCAAGCAGAGTTACCTTTGGTCTCTGTCCTGCCTCTCTGATTAATGCACTCCTTGCCCGGGCTGAGCGTTTTCGTGGGTGGCCCTTTCTTGGCAGGTTTGTTGTGATCCATGTTCTTTCCATTTGACGATAATGGATTTGATGGTGCTCCAGAGGATCATCAGAGATTGGGATATTTTTTTTTTTATAACCCAACCCTGATTTGTACGTCTCAACTTGTCCTTGACTTGTTTGGAGACCTCCTTGGTGTAAGTGGTGCCTCTTGCTTAATGGTGTTGCAGCCTATGTGGCCTTTCAGAAAAGGTGTGTATGTACTGATAGATCATGTGACACTTAGATTGTACACAGCGGGACTTACTTTCACGAAGCATGTGACTTATGAAGGTAATTGTTTGCACCAGAAATTGTTAGGGGCCTCATTACAAAAGAGGTGAATACATATGCACATGCCAATTTTTAGTTATTTGATTCCAGAAATTTAATTTATCCTTAGATTTGTCGCTTCTGCAACTGTCTCTGGAGGGAGATGGCTGGGGGGGTCGCAGTTGCATGGGTGTGTGCTGCTATTTAAGACTGCCCCCTTTGTATTAACTACACCTGGACCCGTTGAAGCATAAGGAGTACGCGAAACGGACATCGTTCACCACTGAACCGGCTCCCCCGCATCCATGTTTTTAACTGTAATTAATTAAATAAATACGATTTTTTTACCGGACAGCAGAGTGACATCTCTTCACTACTTCTTTGGATTCTATGAATAAATTCCCTTAAATCTATTAAGACATCTCTTAATTTGCTATGCACATCACTGGCAGCACTTGCTCCAGAAAATCAAGTCTATGGAAGCTATGAAATATTCCTGTAATTTACCGCAATTTGTGTCCATGCCCAGTTTTAACCCCTTCCCGACCTTTGACGCAGCGTATGAGTCATGAAAGCCTGTGCCAATACGACCTGTGACGCAGCATATGCGTCATGGTCGGATCGCTCTCCTGCAGGCCTGGTGAAAGGGTTAACTGTAATTTCACCCGGCCTGCAGGGACAGGGGAGTTGTACTTGATCCCAGGGGGGGTGCCTCCGTGGCTACCGATCACTCTGATTGGCTGTTGAAAGTGACGTTTCACTTTCAATCAGAGCGATAGTAATATTTCACAAATGAAAATTGGTGAAATATTACAATCCAGCCATGGCCGATGCTGCAATAGCATCAGCCATGGCTGGAGATCGTGATCTGACCACCGCCACCGATCTGCTTCTCTCCGTCCTGTCATTTGCTGTCCTCCGCTGCCCTCCGTCCTCCTGTTGGCTCCCCCCGCAGTCCCGATTTCCCCCCCTCACCTCATACTTACCGACCTCCTGTGTCCGTCCGTCTGTTCCATGGGCGCCGCCATCTTCCAAAATGGCGGGCGCATGCGCAGTGCGCCCTCCGAATCTGCCGGCCGGCAGATTTGTTACAGGTACATTTTGATCGCTGTGATAGGTTCTATCACAGCGATCAAAATAAAAAAAATAATGAATAAACCTCCCCTTTATCACCCCCATAGGTAGGGACAATAATAAAATAAAGAAAAAAAAAAAAAAAAAAATTTTTTTGATATAGATATAGAGATATATATATATATATATATATATATATATATATATATATATATATATATATATATATATATATATATATATATATATATATATATATATATCTATATATATATATATCTATATATATATATATTTTTTTTTTTCTTTTTGCCCCACTAGGGTTAGGGTAACGGCTAGAACTAGGGTTAGAATTAGGCTATGTGCACATGGTGTGGATTTGACTGCGGATCCGCAGCGGATTGGCCACTGCGGATTCGTAGCAGTTTTCCATCAGGTTCGCAGTACCATGTAAACCAATGGAAAACCAAATCCGCTGTGCCCATGGTGCGGAAAATACCGCGCGGAAACGCTGTGTTGTGTTTTCCGCAGCATGTCAATTCTTTGAGCGGATTCCGCAGCGTTTTACACCTGTTCCTCAATAGGAATCCGCAGGTGAAATCCACACAAAAATCACTGTAAATCCGCGGTAAATCCGCAGGTAAAAGGCATTGCCTTTTACCTGCGGATTTTTAAAAAATGGTGTGGATAAATCTCACACGAATCCGCAACGTGGGCACATAGCCTTAGGGTTAGAGTTGAAATTAGAGTTAGGGTTGTAATTAGGGCTAGGGATGGAAATAGGGTTAAGATTAGGCTGTGGTTAGGGTTAGGGGTGTGTTGGGGTTAGGGTTGGGATTAGGGTTAGGATTAGGGTTACGGGTGTGTTGGGGTTAGGGCTGTGGTTAGGGGTGTGTTGGGGTTAGGGTCGTGATTAGGGTTATGGCTAGAGTTGGGATTATGGTTAGGGGTGTGTTGGGGTTAGTGTTGGAGTTAGAATCGAGAGGTTTCCACTGTTTAGGCACATCAGGGGTCTCCAAACGCAACATGGCGCCACCATTGATTCCAGTCAGTCTTGCATTCAAAAAGTCAAATGGTGCTCCCTCCCTTTCGAGCCCCGACATGCGCCCAAACAGTGATTTACCCCCACATATGGGGTACCAGCATAGTCAAGACATACTGGGCAACAATTATTGGGGTCCAATTTCTCCTGTTACCCTTGTAAAAATAAAAAATTGCTTGCTAAAACATCATTTTTGAGGAAAGAAAAATGATTTTTTATTTTCACGGCTCTGCGTTATAAACTTCTGTGAAGCACTTGAGAGTTTAAATTGGTCACCGCACATCTAGATTAGTTCCATGGGAGGTCTAGTTTCCAAAATGGGGTCACATGTGGGGGAGCTCCAATGTTTAGGCACACAGGTGCTCTCCAAACGCGACATGGTGTCCGCTAACAAATTGGAGCTAATTTTTCATTCAAAAAGTCAAATGGCGCTCCTTCCCTTCCGAGCCCTGCTGTGTGCCCAAACAGTGGTTTACCCCCACATGTGAGGTATCGGTGTACTCAGGAGAAATTGCCCAACACATTTTAGGATCCATTTTATCCTGTTACCCACGTGAAAATGAAAACATTGAGGCTAAAATAAATTTTTTGTGAAAAAAAAAACTTTTTCATTTTTACGGATCAATTTGTGAAGCACCTGGGGGTTCAAAGTGCTCACTATGCATCTAGATAAGCTCCTTGGGGGGTCTAGTTTCCAAAATGGGGTCACTTGTGGGGGAGCTCCAATGTTTAGGCACACAGGGGCTCTCCAAACGTGACATGGTGTCCGCTAAAGATTGGAACCAATTTTTCATTGAAAAAGTCAAATAGCGCTTCTTCCCTTCCGAGCCCTGTCGTGCGCCCAAACAGTGGTTTCCCCCCACATATGGGGTATCGGCGTACTCAGGATAAATTGTACAATAACTTTTGGTGTCCAGTTTCTCTTTTTACCCTTGAGAAAATAAAAAAATTGTTGCTAAAACATCATTTTTGTGACTAAAAAGTTAAATGTTCATTTTTTCCTTCCATCTTGCTTCTGCTGCTGTGAAGTACCTGAAGGGTTAATAAACTTCTTGAATGTGGTTTTGAGTACCTTGAGGGGTGCAGTTTTTAGAATGGTGTCACTTTTGGGTATTTTCAGCCATATAGAGGTGGTCCCTAAAAAAAAAAAAAAATGGTTTTGTAAATTTTGTTGTAAAAATGAGAAACCGCTGGTCAAATTTTAACCCTCATAAATTCCTAGCAAAAAAAAAAAATTTGTTTCCAAAATTGTGCTGATGTAAAGTAGACATGTGGGTAATGATATTTATTAACTATTTTGTGTCACATAACTGTCGTTTAACAGAATAAAAATTCAAAATTTGAAAATTGCGAAATTTTCAAAATTTTAGCCAAATTTCCATTTTTTTTCACAAACAAAATGCAAAAATTATCGCCCTAAATTTACCACTAACATGAAGCCCAATATGTCACGAAAAAACAGTCTCAGAACCGCTAGGATTCGTTGAAGCATTCCTGAGTTATTACCTCATAAAGGGACACTGATCAGAATTGCAAAAGCGGCCAGGTCATTAAGGTCAAAATAGGCTGGGTCATGAAGGGGTAAAAAAAAACATCTTGAGCATTGGTGGGAAAAAAAGTTGTAAAATTCTGGGCAAATGTGTCATAACTTGATACTCAAGCCAGCCAGGCATCGCATCTGGCTAGACAAGCAAGGCTCATAGTCCCCAGCTAGCTTTTAAATGTAAAAGAGAATATGAAGGAAAGGTAGGTACAAAAATTGTATTACGTTTTAGCAAGCTACATTTTGAAAAAGTGAACTTGATCTTTACTGTTGTAAATTTTGTTCAGTTATCGATGTTCTAATGCCACAGTTCTAACATATCATGCTACTTTTCTTATGCTTTCAGCTTCCTGTTCTCGTAAAGACAGAGACACGCGAACACAACAGACATCTTGGCGTGTGTCTCCAGATTTGAAGATGCTGAAGAGGTACAAGTCTCAGGTCCTTGAGGTGCGCAGCAAGCTTTCTGCTGTGAAGAGCCAGATATGTGAAGTCAGAAGCAGTAGCACTGGGCCTAATGAAGGGCAAACAAATTGCCCCGGGGAGCTGGATACTTTAGCAATGGGAAACGGGGAAGGATGCAGCAAGTTGCAAGAACTTGGAATGGAGTTGCTTAGAAAATCTTCTCTTGCAAGCTGTTATGTGAGAAACTGTAAGTCTGAAATTGCTATACAGAATGTTAGTATTCATGTTTAAAAATGCACAGTGGCATGTAAATGTTTAGGCACCCCTCTCCAAAATTGCTGCTATTGTGAACAGTTAAGCAAGTTTAACATGAAATCATCTTTTAAAGGCCTAAAGTTAAAGATAGCACATTTCCTTTGTATTTTAGGGGGAAAAAAATATTTTCATCATTTACATTTTCAAAATTGTAAAAAGGAAAGTGGGTAATTGCAAAAGTTTGGGCATCCTGCATGGGTAGTACCTAGTAGCACTCCCTTTTGAAAGTATCACAGTTTGTAAATGATTTTTGTGGCCAGCCAAGAGTTTTTCAATTGTTGTTGTTAGAGGGATTTTCACCCAATCTACCTTACAAAATTCTACCAGTTCTGTGAGATTACTGGGTCGTCTTGGATGCACTGTTATTTTGAGGTCTATTCAGATTTTCAATGATGTTCAAATCCGGGGACTGTGAGGGCCATTTTAAAGCCTTCAACTTGCGCCTTTTGATCTAGTCTATTGTGGATTTTGATGTGCGTTTTAGGATCATTATCCATTTGTAGAAGCCATCTTTTCAACTTCAGCTGATTTTAAAGATTGTGTTATGTTTGCATCAAGAATTTATTGAAAATTTTCTTGAATCCGTTCTTCTTTCTACCTGCTAAATGTTCCTTGTGCCATAGGCTGCAACACAACCCCAAAGAATGATTGATCCACCCCCATGACCAATGGTTGGAGAGTTGTTCTTTTCCTGAAATTCTGTGCCATTTTTCTCCACACATACCTTATGATCATTGTGCCCAGAGAGTTCATTGTGACCACAGGACTTGTTTCCAAAATGCATCAGGCTTGTTTAGATGTTTTTATGTACTCTTCACGCTGAAGTTTGTGAAGACACAGGAGAGGTTTTCTTCTGTTGACTTTCATGAAGGCCATATTTGTGCAGGTGTCTCTGAACTGTAGAGCAGTGTACCACAACTCCAGAGTCTGCTAAATCTTTCTGAATATCTTTTGCAGTGACGGGAGTTCTGTTTTGCTTCTCTGGCAATCTTCCGTGCAGCTCTCACTGAAATTTTGCTTGGTCTTTCAGATCTTATCTTTTTCCGCCATAGTTCCTGTTAACTGCGATTTCTTCATTACATTTTGAACTGAGAAAAGAGAAACTTGAAAACGCTTTGCTATCTTCTTATAGCTTTCTACTGCTTTCTAGATAATCCACCATTATCAGAGTGCTAGGCAGCTGCTTAGAAAAACCCATTTCTGCTATTTTTGGGCACAAAGTTAAAGGAGGCTGGGGTTTTATAAAGCTGGGACATTTACATCACCTGGCTTTTCCCAATAATGAAAGAATTATGGCTTATTCAAACAGGCTAATTAAGGTCTGAAAACTTGTTCAAAGTTATTTCAGCACACAAATCCCCAAGGGTGCCCCAACTTTTATATCTGCCCATTTTCTTTTTTGGTAATTATTAAAATGTAAAATATGAAAAACTATTTTTTTTGCTTAAAATGCAAAGGAAATGTCCTCTTTAATATCAGCCCTTTTAGAAATCATTTCATCTTCAACTTGCTTCACCGTTCACAATAACAGTAATTTTAACCCGGGGTGCCCAAACTTTTACATGTCACTGTATACCTGAGATTCTCAGTCCATCTTTCTATCCCTTTTAAAGTTTGGGAAAAGGTAGTGAATTTGTTGGCGATCATTTTTTTTCCTCCTCTCCATTATTCCTTTTCATATACAGTCTTGTGGAAAAAAAAGTACACGGTATTTGAACTCAATGGTTTTACGTATCATGACATATACAGTGATGTTGAAAGGAAATCTGGTCTTTTTTAAAAGCTCTTAAAATTAGGTAAATGCAATATTAGATGCACAACGACCCACAACAAATTACACTGTGTCATTATTTACCAAAACCCAGACCAGAATGCAGAAAGTGTGTGAAAAATGAAAAATATTTAGAATTGAGAGTCCTCAGTGGTTGATACCTTTTAATGGCTTACTGAAAAGATAGTAACAAATTGCAAGCTTTCGAGACGCTCTTCCATCAGGTAAAGACTAAAAGAAATTCTGAAGAATCGCATATTTATGCATAACATAGCATAGAAAAAAAAAGGGAAAAACCATGGATAAGACAGGTGACATGAAGCAGAATTACCATGAGTGATAAACAGTTATGTCCATAAATATTGGGCCAGTTCTTAGATAAGGATTGTTTTATTGGGGTCTGGTTCTGTTGTGATGGCCCCTCATAGTCTGAGGGGCAAGTTCCTTAGTTGATGTAAAAAGACATAAATCCGTGCGACACATTCATTCCTGCAGTGAGTGTCAAAGGTCGTCATCAGTTTATATTCCCAGACTCTCCTGTCTCTCTTAGATTTGAAGCTACCTTTTAACACAAGTAATTTCATGTCCATAATATTATGATTTGGGAGACAAAAATGTATTGCCACAGGTAGATACATTCTTTTTTCTATTATTGTGTGGCAGTGAGAATTCATTCTTGTTCTAAGCTTTTGCCCTGTCTCCCCCACATACAGACCCCCAGTTGGACATTTAGTACAAATAATTAGGTACACCACATTAGAAGTGACGCAGCTGAAAGTACCTGGGATCTTGTAGTCCTGATGTGAATTGGGGATCTTTATCTTGTCCGTGGTCATTATAAATGGACAGGTTTTACATTTTTTCTGGTTGCAAGGAAAGGTACCTGCAGCTGTTGGAGAGGACAGGGAGCTCTTGACAATGATGCTTCTTAGATTTGGGGGCTGCCTAAAACACAGTAGTGGGGGGTCTGGAAAAATGGATTGTAAGCGGGCATCTTTTTGCATTAAAAGGTTGTAATTTACGTGCAGCTCCCCTTAGCACCTCCAGATGTGGATTGTAGGTGACCACTAGATTTACCCGGTTATTTTCTTCTTTAGCTTTGTAATGTAGCAGGTGATTCCTTGATATTCTGGTGGCTCTTGTAATCTAAAACAATTGAAAACCAGATTACAAGAGCCACCAGAATATCAAGAAATCACCTGCTACATTACAAAGCTAAAGAAGAAAATAACCGTGTACCTCTAGTAGTCACCTACAATCCACATCTGGAGGTGCGAAGTGGAGCTTACAGAACATCATCATATCCAAAGTTCACAGAAGTAATAAACTGTGCATGTTGAATCACTAGTACCTACAAAATACCTACTATACAACTTAAACAACTTTAACCATTAGTAGTAAGTCGCCAAAAGAAAAACAGATTTAAATTTGCTCCGCAATGATGTCCCAAAACCACATGCCCTCCCTCCCGTGTATATATCTAATCAGCGCAGACTACAGAGTATGATAAGATGAGTTCCATCTACCCCAATTTTTTTCGAATTTACCTGGGCATCCTCTATTATGGTACAGTGTTCTTTCATATGGGATAACCGAGTTCACCAGGTCAATCCATGCTCCGAGAGACGGGGAGGAGCTACCCATCCACCTTAACGCCAGTACCTTTCGTGCTAAGAAGATCGTTTCTCGAAGGAAGATCCCAGTATGGTGATCCCAGGTCTCTGTATCCCACACCCCGAATAAGCAAGTCAATGGTTCAAGTGGGACAGGGATTGACAATAAAGATGTTAACAATGTCGTGACCTCTTTCCAATAGTGAAAAATTACCGGGCACCTCCATATCATATGGATAAAATCCGCATCACATGTGTAACATCGTAGGCAGTCTGATGTATGGAGGCGACCCATTTTAAAAAGTCGTGTTGGGGTCAAATAAGTCTGATATATAATATATAGCTGGGTCATCCTGTTATTAACTGAGGGAGAAACTTCAGTTGGAGATTCTAGAATATCTTCCCACTCCTCTCCCAGTGTATCGGGAAGAAGTCCCTCCCATTTCTTCTTTAAAGAGTTAATAGTGAGCCCATCTCCCACGGATAATAGATATGTGTATAAAGAGGAAATGAGTCCCTGAGGACCCTGTGATTTGAGAATGCCTATAAGGGGTAGAGATGAAATTGCTCGACTTGCACCCTTATTTCGCATATGTGACTGGAAAGCTGACCTTAGCTGTAAATAACGGAAGAATTGAGATCTTGGGATATTGTAGGTATCCCGTAGTTGTTCAAAGGATACAAAAACCTCCTGGTCATTTATATTGCCCACCGAGAGAACACCATTTGAGATCCAGAACTCAGTAGATGGGTGATTCAGTAATTCTGGGAAATAACTATTATACCACAGTGGCATTTCGGCTATTATATCTGCAAATTTAAGAACTTTTTTAATTTGTCTCCATATTAATCTCGCTTGTCGAAGCATTGGCAGCAAATGGGGAGCACTGACTTTCTCCATTTCCAAAAAACCCAATGGACAGTCAATCCGGGCAGAATGGATTAAATGACTTTCTGAATTAGGTAGGGAGTTGCTAGGCATCCACTTGCTTATCGCCCTAGATAGTATAGATAAAAGTCTGGTAGGGCTGCCCCACCCCCCTTTTTCGGTCTCTGTAGAGTAGATAGTTTGAGTTTGGGTCTGGTCTTCCCCCATATAAAGGACGTGGTTAGGGAGTTTAAGTTTGCAAAGAAAGACTTGGGTATTGGCACAGCACTATGTTGGAGACAATAATTAAATTTGGGGAGCAATATCATTTTAATTAAATTAATGCGACCTGCAACGGAGAGAGGGAGTTTGCTCCAGGTTATAAATTTAGATTTGACCAGGTCTAATAGTGGATAAATATTAAGTCGTAGGTCCAGCTGACTATATTGAGACGTATGAATTCCTAGATATTTGAAACTGGAGACTACAGGTAGTGACGAGAGATTTTTGAGACAGGGCATCGGAGCATGAGACAGAGGCATCAGAGCAGACTTATCCCAATTTATATAGAGACCAGAGAGTTTACTAAAATTATCAATAGTCGTTATTACTCGTGGTAGTGTTTCTTCTATTTTATCCATAAATATGATCATATCATCAGCATAAAGACCGATGATATCCACACGATCCGCAATATTTATTCCTTTAATGTCCATGGAGGACCTTATGCATATTGCCAAGGCTTCTATCGCGAGGGCAAAGAGAGCCGGGGCCAAAGGACATCCCTGACTGGTTCCCCTATGCAAGGTAAAGGAATCAGAGATAGAGTTATTCACAATTACCCGTGCCCTAGGATTCCTATATAGTGTATCTATCCCTCTAATAAATTTGTCTCCAAAACCGTATTTCTGTAGACATGCGGAGAGGAAAGGCCACTCGAGGGAGTCAAACGCTTTAGCTGTGTCTAGGGATGCCAGAGCCCAATTATTATCCAATTCTAGGGACCTATATTGAATCACTGATTGGACCCGCCTAATATTAATGGAGGTACTTTTCCCGCGCATAAACCAGTTTGATCTGGGTGTATAAGGTCTAATATGATCGCATTTAGTCTAGTAGCCAATATTTTAGTGCAGATTTTGTAATCTACGTTCACCAATGATATGGGGCGATATGATCCACACTCCAAGGGGTCCTTTCCCTCCTTTTTAAGTACAATGATATTTGCATCATAAAATGTTTCAAGCATAATTTCTCCCTCCCATATATTCTGAAGCACCTTCAATAAAAGTGATGCCAGGTGGTCCCGATATTTTTTATAGAACTCAACGGGAAACCCGTCAGGTCCAGGGGCCTTCCCGGTGGCCATGTCCATTATAGCATGTTCCACTTCCTCCAGAGTAAACTCTGCCTCCATAAAAGCTTGCTGGGTTGGGCTCAGTGAGGGGAATGTTATGTCCGATAAATAGTCTGCACATTCAGGGACCCCAAGACCACTACCCGATTTGTATAATGACTTATAGTAATTACAAAAACATCGAAGAATTTCCTCAGTAGAGGATACCAACGAACCATCGAGTGTCCGAATCTGTAGTACCGTATTAGAGGTGTTATGCTGACGTACTAAAAAAGCTAGGAGTTTACTGGCCTGATTCCCCAATTCAAAATAAGATTGACGGGTAAAGAATAATTTACGTTTCAATTTAGTGTCTATATTTTGAGTGTATAGTCTTTGGGAAGTGAGCCACTCCACCCTGTTGCCGTTAGTTTGATTGGCCACATTGGCGGCTTCCGAGTCTTTCAGCCGTCGCTCTATCTCGTCATCCTCCCCCGCCGTCACCCTTTTTATATAGGAAATTGTAGAGGACAGACATCCCCTTAAATATTCCTTTAGAGTGTCCCAAAACAGATTGAGATTCGAGGGGTCTGGGTGAGTAGAGACAAAGCAGTTTAACTGATCAACCGTTCTATCACTAGAATCTATCAGTTTCAGCCAGAAGGGATTCAATTTCCAAGGTATATTATTATTTGACTGACCGTATTTAAGTTTGAGAATAACTGGACTGTGATCTGATATCCCCCTGTTACCATGTTCGACACTATTCACCCATAGTGCTAGGTCACTAGATCCAAATATGTAATCTATACGGGATAGAGACTGTCTAGTTGATGAATGACAAGTATATTCCTTTCCATAACAAAAAAGAAGACAGCGCCAGCAGCATTGATAAAGGTCATTGTACCGAAACGTCGCCGCAGATGGCAGATTAAATCTGTAAGTCATTTTTCACTGACCGGTGTGGCGCTGTCTTCTTTTTTGTTATGGATTGGACTTTGTAGCTGGGCTGACCCCCTGGCAGTGACGTGCGCCACTAAGCCTATGAAGGCCGTATGGGTGGAGGGTGCGGTTTAACGCATTTTTTGGATTTTTAAGTATATTCCTTTGTCTCAGGGTGACGTGTTCTCCATAGGTCTAACCATCCGCTACCGTTCATAAATGATGCCAATTGAGAGGGAGATTGAGAAAGGGGCCCCCTTGACATCTCGCCGTCTAGTCTCAATCTGTCTTTAAAGGGACACTGTCACCTGAATTTGGAGGGAACAATCTTTAGCCATGGAGGCGGGGTTTTGGGGTTTTTGATTCACCCTTTCCTTACCCGCTGGCTGCATGCTGGTTGCAATATTGGATTGAAGTTCATTCTCTGTCCTCCGTAGTACATGCCTGCACAAGGTGCAATCTTGCCTTGCGCAGGCGTGTACTATGGAGCTTGCGCAGGCGTGTACTATGGAGGACAGAGAATGAACTTCAATCCAATATTGCAACCAGCATGCAGCCAGCGGGTAAGGAAAGGGTGAATCAAAAACCCCAAAACCCCGCCTCCATGGCTAAAGATTGTTCCCTCCAAATTCAGGTGACAGTGTCCCTTTAAGATTGTCCATGACTAAATTAAAGTCTCCCATACAGATAACACTAGCATTAGGATAATTTAGGGAGAAACCCAGTGCCATGCGGAGAACCGACATGCCAGCCAGGGGTGGGTTATAAACACATAATATCACATATTCCCGCATATTAATAAAAGCATGAACAAAAACAAAGCGACCCTCGGGATCGCGTCGTGTCCCTCTAGCCTCCCACCTGACATCCCTATGTACCAACAGGGAGACCCCTCTGGAGTAACTGGTGTGAAATGTGTGAAGGGACCACTGCACCCACGGCTTTTGTGTACACTTAGCCGTGTCTCTGGTCAAATGTGTCTCTACAAGTGCTACAATATGTGGATGATACCTTTTAATTTGTGAAAATACCTTAATTTTCTTTCAAGGAGTCTTAATACCCCGTATATTCCACGTCATACATATAATCTCAGATCCCATATCTACGTTTGGGAAAAGGCATAATATACACCACAGCCTGGGCGGGAATCAGGAACATCACGTAGAGCATAAAGTTATCACTGGCGACTAACAAACATAACAAACAATCAGAACTGGTGTAAAAAAACAAACAAAACAAAATTTGAACAGTGGAGGAGTATAATCCTACAGTCAGGTAGAAAAGGGGATACCCTCACTGGAATCAGCGTCCGGTATAGTTGATACACTCAGCACCCACATGGAGAGCTCCAGATTGTGTTGCCATCAGACAGGGAGAGCTACTCAAGAGCCCGGCATACCAGGCCCCTTGTATGACCGCAACCATTCGGCCGCCTCCGCCGGGTCAGTAAAGAACAAGGAGGAGCCTTCATGGACATTGCGGAGTCGGGCTGGATAAAGCATGGAGTAGATGATGTTTTTATTCCTGAGCTGCTTTTTAACTTCCATAAATCGAACTCGCTGCTTTTGAAGTTCCGTAGAGAAATCCGGGAAGATTGATATAGTGGCGTTATTGAATTTAATAGGGGCCTTCTGCCTTGCCAAGCGAAGAATTGTATCCCTGTCCCTGCAGTTGAGGAGACGTGCCAGAAAGGGTCGGGGCGGAGCTCCGGGAGGAAGAGGTCTCGTTGGGACCCTATGGACCCTCTCCACAGAAAATGTTGAGGAGAATCCGTCTCCCAGGGAGGTTTTAAGCCAGTCCTCTAGAAATTGCTCAGGTTGCTGACCCTCCGAGCGTTCTGGTAGGCCAATAATTCAAATGTTATTACAACGCAATCTGTTTTCCAGGTCATCTGCCTTTTGCTTCCAGGCGTTCACAGAGTCGGTGGCATTTGATAGCTTAGCCTCCATTGGGGCAATGGTGTCCTCTATCTGAGACACCCTTGTTTCAACGTCTGAGATACGCCCTCTCATAGCTTGCATATCATGTCGCAGACGGCCCACTTCAGTATGTACGTCTTCTATTTTCTCAGTGAGAGAAGACCTGGTGAGGGATATGGCCTGCATCAACTGCTCAGATGCTTGTTTAAGAGTCAGTTCGTCTTGCTCTCCTTCCTCATTGCTGTCAGACGATTTTTGCGTTGATTCTGCGTGCGATTATTTCTGAGAGTACGTTTATTATCTGGGGCATCTTCTCTGGCATATTTCCTTAACTTGTCAGCAGGCCCCGTTCCTTTAGAATGATGCATGGTGATTGACAGAAGATCCCCACCAAAGGACCGAACTTATTATTATGGCAGTCTATTCTCCAACAGCAGACCAGATAGGGCCAAACACCGGGACGCACCCCAAGGAGGCAGCGAGCCAGGCAAAGAATCTCAGATATTTGCAAAAGTATCAACTTAGGAATTTGCCCAGGCACCGTGTCCCAGAGCAGCCACAGTTCCCTAGGCAGAACAGCAGGGAGGGGGAATGATCCCTCCAAAGTTATGGTGCCAGCAGGGGTTGTTTGATAAGGAAGATGCAGGGCCCAATTTTCCAGGGCACACACCGCTCTGCCCCCTTTATTATTTCAGGCCAGTAGCTCACCTCCTGAATTGCACCGCGATCGTGCTGTATAGCGCCTCTCTCCTTACTGCTGGAGAGTGCGCTGTAGTAATGGCTGCTGTCCCCCAGGGCCCGCCCGCCGCTCCAGACCCGGCACCTGTCTCCTGCTCCCCGGTGTTCCACAGCGTCCCCGCTGTATGCAGATGTCTGCCGCACTCCCAGGGGATCCACCCGGCTTCGGCCGGCGCTGCGTCCTGCCCGCCGGAGCCGCACTCAAAGATGGCCGCCGCAGCTCAGGGATTTTTGCCGCTCTTCCAGGCCGCCATAGATACCGGCTCTCCAGGATTCTACCGTCGCTGCCCGGGGAGTCGCCGGTCTCCTGAGGTCTCAGGGCACCGTCTCAGCCGGTGTAAGCTGCAGTTCAGGGGGATTAATGGCCGGATTCAGGTCAGGATGATCGAAGCTTCCATAAGGTGCGTCTTCTCTCCTAGCTTACATAGCCACGCCCCCCCCCCCCATTGCGCATGGATTTTGACTGCCTGGTGGGAGGAGAGAGAGACACTGACTGACTGACTGGCTTGCATGCTCAATGTGTAAAAACGGATTCAACGTTCATTCACACATCAGTTCCATGCGTTTATTGCCGGAAACGTCACTTCAGGCTTTTTCGTCGGACACAAAAAAAACGTTGCAGGAGACATTTTTTGTGTCCGGCAAAAAAGCCTGAAGGGACGGATCTGGCACAAAACGGATGAAACGCATGTCCTTCAGGCACAATCCAGCGCTAATACAACTCTATGGGAAAAAAACTGATCCAGCATAATAAAAAAACGGATCCGGATTGTGCCTGAAATAAAAAACCTGATCTGTGAAAGCAGCCTAACACGGTACCAAGATATATTTCTTTCCTCTGTGAAAAATGAAATACACCTTTATTGGATCTATAGGAATTACGAGGGTAAGTAGAAACCAGATTCTGCTAATCAATTGCCCTCGATTAACTGTTCCATCAGCAAGTGTGATCACCACCATAAAAGAAGTAGTTTGGGCCGTTTGCTGTTCTGGAAATGTGTGTTAACATTACCAAGGAGGAAAGTCAAATTAGAAAAGCAATTGTCGCTGGTCATCAGTCTTCCACTGGTTGTAAAGTCCATATGAAACCCATCATTCAACACTTTGATAGATTATTCACAAGTGCAAAAACATCCAAGACAGTTGATAATCTTCCCAGGAGCAGACATCCTTCAATTTTGCCTGGATATCAAGATGTGCAATGCTCACAGAAATTGTAAAAAAGAAACACAAGAACTACAGCTCAGATTCTAAAGGCCTCAATTATTTCTAAAAGTCTTAGTTATGATGTTAAATGTTAAGGTTCATGACTAGAGATGGGCAGACATCTGGATGTTCGGTTCCGGTTACAAAAAGTTTGGGTACCAGAATATCCAAGGCCCCTTACCAGCCTGAGAATACCAGCCCCAGCTGTCTGCTTTAGCAAGATTGGTTGTCAGAAATGTAGGGGGCCCACATGGTTTTTTTAAATTATTTATTTAAATAATTAAAAAATATGGCATGAGGACCCCTCTATTCTTGATAACTAGCCTCGCTGAAGCTGACCGCTTAGGTTTGCCTGATCGGTTAACCAAAATTCAGGGGAACCAATTTTGTGTTTTGTTTTTTTTAATTATTATTATTTATTTACAACACAGGAGCTGCAGATGAATACTCCCATCCGCCGCTCCTGCTCTCGCTGTTATTAGCGGCAGCAGGTTTCGGATGATGGGAGCAGTTGTCCCATCAGTTGATAACAGTGACCAGAGGTAAACTTTATACCTCTGATCATAGCTGAGCGCTCCCGCTCTCTTTTGACAGTGTGAGAACTGCTGCTCTCTGAAAGGTGGGGATGATTTCACTGCCATTCTGAACCGGTGTTTGCGGCGCTGTCATGCACATAACAGCGCAACAAACACCCGGTGTACGGCAGCCGAACCCGAACAGTAACACTGATTTCCTGGTGAAGTCCGTGTTCGGTGTCCGTGCTCGGAACAGTAGGTGTTCGGTTCAGACGCCGAACTTTACAGTTCGGGTTCGCCCATCTCTATTCATGACAATACAATTAGAAAAGACAGAACAAGTATGGAAGGGTAACCAGGGAAATGCTTTTTTTCTAATTTAACGTGACAACACCGCTAAAGTTTATAAAGTAGCAACTGAAGAAGCCACAAGATTTCAGTAACAAAGTTTGGCAGACGAGGCCAGAGTGGAGATGTTTGTGCTGATATACTCTGTTTTGGCTTTCGCTAAACATTGCATATACCATTATGGCCAAACACCTCACACAAACTGTCAAGCACGGTGGTGTATGGGCGATGATTTGGGCTTGTTTTGCAGCCACATGGTTTGGACACCTTGCTGTCATTGCTTTGACCATGAAAGCAATGACAGCACCAAGGTACTTGTGGTAATCTCCATAAGGTCAAAGCAGTTCATCGGGCCCTAATAGTAAAGTGTGGGAACGCAGCTTCAATGACCGGCGGTGAACTCTGACGTCGCCGCTAGTCATTAATGCTGTGAGCATCTCATTCTCCTGTGGTTTTCAACCTGGACAGATGTCATGGCACTGTCCAGGCTGTAAACCACATATCGCAGAGATGGATTAAAAATAGGGAGGACCTCACTCTGTTTTTTTTTTTTTTTTAAATTACGGTATGTAAATAGTTAAAAAAAAAAAAAAAAAGTGTGGGGACCCCTCTATTCTTGATAACAAGCCATGGTAAAGCTGACAGCTGAGGGTTGCATCCCGTAGCTGTCTGTTTTGCCAGTGATGGTTATCACAAATGGGACACCCCCACATCCCTTCTTTTAAAACATTTTTTCTTTTATTTATAGCGCAGGCGCCTGCTCTCGCTGTTATCAGTGACAGCTGGCGTAGGCTGAAAAGAGTAGTACTCTCTCATCATTCGACGCATGTGACCTGCGGTAAACATTTTACCACCAGTCACAGCTGCTGGCTCATGCTGCGTGGGAACCGCAGCTCTCTAATAAAAGCTGCCAGTGTTTCTCGCGCTGATGACAGCGTGGGAAACACCCGATGTTTGAGGTGCCAAACCCGAACAGTAACACGGACTTCCTGATGAAGTCCGTGTTTTGGGTCCATGCCTGAACACTAGGTGTTAAGTACTGACTCCGAACTTTACTGTTTGGGTTCACCTATCTCTAATTAAGAGGATAAAAATTTTTGATGGAATTTTTTTTTTTTCAAGGCTTGCTTTATATGCTTCTACAATGCGTACAATTTTGTAATCTTTGACTAATTTTGAATGTCCTCTAAACATGGCCACTTTAGATGTGAAGATTTCTAACTGTGATTTTTGAAGTGCTAATTTTTTTTGATTGCATTAACACTTATCTGCGGATTTTCCAATCACTCAATTTTGCAAATAGTGTTACTAAGCAAAACCATCCTGATCCATTTTGACTTTTCTCCACACTTGTTCAATATGTGATTACTACTTCAACCACTTTGTAATATCAAATAAATGAACAAGAGGTCCTTTCAGTGAAATATATTATTAAAGCACGTTATACCACCATCACGTTTTGTACGTTACAGTAAGGTACCCTGAAATCGAGTGGCATTGCTTTCTAACACATGCTGCAATTGGAAAAAAAGAATTGCTGAAGACCCCTTAGCTTCACATATTTAATGTCACCCCAGATATGTGGCCACTTAACCGTAACTGTTACATTTGTTTTCATGTTTTGGATTAGACAGGTAAGTACATGGGGTGTGTCTGTAGAAGTATGTATGTAGGGGCAGATACTGACAACCTGGGGCTTCTGTGCAAGAAATTTGTCTAGGCCCCCTCTTTTTAAGGTCACAAAGCTACAGTTTATATATAACTAGCTGAAGAGCCCGGCGTTGCCTGGGCATAGTAAATATCTGTGGTTAGTTATAGCACCTCACTTCTCTTATTTTCCCATCACGCCTCTCATTTTCCCCATCACATCTTTCATTTTCTCCCTCACACCTCTCATTTTCCCCCTCACTCCTCTCATTCCCCCCTAACACTTGTCATTTCGACCTCACATCTGTCATTTTCCGATCACTCCACTATTTTCCCTCACTCCTCTCATTTTGCACTCACACCTTTTCATTTTCACCTCACACCTCTCATTTTCACCTCAGTATACAGGTGTATACTATATATCTCCCTTATATATAGTATACACCTGTATGTCATCTTCTGTATATAGTATATACCTGTATGTCATCTCCCCTGTATATAGTATATACCTGTTGTGTGCCATCTCCCCTGTATATAGTATATACCTGTATGTCAACTCCTATATATAGTATATACCTGTATGTCATCTCCTCCTGTATATAGTATATACCTGTGTCATCTCCCCTGTATATAATATATACCTGTAAGTCATCTCCTCCTGTATATAGTATATACCTGTAGGTCATCTGCTCCTGTATATAGTATATACCTGTGTCATCTCCTCCTGTATATAGTATATACGTGTGTCATCTCTCCTGTATATAGTATATACCTGTGTCATCTCTCCTGTATATAGTATATACCTGTGTGTTATCTCCCCTGTACATAGTATATATCTGTATGTCATCTCTTCCTGTATTAGACCTCGTTCACACGTTATTTGGTCAGTATTTTTACCTCAGTATTTGTAAGCTAAACTGGCAGCCTGATAAATCCCCAGCCAACAGGAAGCCCTCCCCTTGGCAGTATATATTAGCTCACACATACACATAATAGACAGGTCATCTGACTGACAGCTGGCGTGTTTCCTATATGGTATATTTGTTGCTCTTGTAGTTTGTCTGCTTATTAATCAGATTTTTATTTTTGAAGGATAATACCAGACTTGTGTGTGCTCTAGGGCGAGTTTCGTGTGTCAAGTTGTGTGTGTTGAGTTGCGTGTGGCGACATGCATGTAGCGACTTTTGTGAGATGAGTTTTGTGTGGCAACATGCGTGTAGCAACTTTTTGTGTGTTGAGTTGCATGTGACAGGTTAGTGTAGTAAGTTGTGTGCAGGAAGTTTTGCGCATGGCGAGTTTTGCACGTGGCGAGTTTTATGTGTGGTGCCTTTTGAGTATGTGCAAGTTTTGTGTGAGGCAACTTTTGCATGTGTTGCAACTTTTGTGCATGTGGCAATTTTTCCGCTGGTGCAAGTTTTGCGTGTGGCGAGTTTTCCCATGAGGTGATTTTTGCACGTGTGGCGAGTTTTGCGTGAGCCTAGTTTTGCATGTGGCGAGTTTTGCGCGTGGCGAGTTTTGAGCGGCGACTTTTGTGTTTCGACTTTTATGTGGCGAGGTTGGTGTATGTGTGGTGAAATGTGTGCTGAGGGTGGTATATGTGTTCAAGCACGTGGTAGTGTGTGGCGCATTTTGTGTGCGTGTTCATATCCCCGTGTGTGGTGAGTATCCCATGTCTGGGCCCCACCTTAGCAACTGTACGGTATATACTCTTTGGCGCCATCGCTCTCATTCTTTAAGTCCCCCTTGTTCACATCTGGCAGCTGTCAATTTGCCTCCAACACTTTTCCTTTCACTTTTTCCCCATTATGTAGATAGGGGCAAAATTGTTTGGTGAATTGGAAAGCGCGGGGTTAAAATTTCACCTCACAACATAGCCTATGACGCTCTCGGGGTCCAGACGTGTGACTGTGCAAAATTTTGTAGCTGCGACGGTTCAGATGCCAATCCCGGACATACATACATACACACACACATACACACACACATTCAGCTTTATATATTAGATTAGTGTGTTCATCAGTCTGCTCACTCATTAAATATATTGTAGTCTCTCATTACATAGTGCCTTCTCGAGTGTGTGTGTGTGTGTGTGTGTGTGTGTATATATGTATATATATATATATATATATATATATATATATATATATATATATATATATATATATATATATATATATATATATATATATATATATATATATATATATATAGAGAGAGAGAGAGAGAGAGAGAGAGAGAGAGAGAGAGAGAGAGAGAGAGAGAGAGAGAGAGATATAGATAGATATAGATAGATATATATAGATATATCTAAATATATGAGTATATATATATTATTATTATTATTATTATTATTATTATTATACATTTTTATAGCGCCATTTATTCCATGGCGCTTTACATGTGAATACGGGGCAAATATAGACAAATACATTAAACATGAGCAGATAACAAGGCACACGAGTACATATATATATATATATATATATATATGTGTATGTATGTGTGTATAAATATATATATATATATATATATATATATATATATATATATATATATATATATAATAAATATATATATATATATATATATATCTCTCTCTATCTATCTATATATCTATCTATATATACTAGATGGTGGCCCGATTCTAACGCATCGGGTATTCTAGAATATGCATGTCCATGTAGTATATTGCCCAGTCACGTAGTATATTGCCCAGTCACGTAGTATATTGCCCAGTCACGTAGTATATTGCCCAGTCACGTAGTATATTGCCCAGCCACGTAGTATATTGCCCAGCCACGTAGTATATTGCCCAGCCACGTAGTATATTGCCCAGCCACGTAGTATATTGCCCAGCCACGTAGTACATTGCCCAGCCACGTAGTACATTGCCCAGCCACGTAGTACATTGCCCAGCCACGTAGTACATTGCCCAGCCACGTAGTACATTGCCCAGCCACGTAGTACATTGCCCAGCCACGTAGTATATTGCCCAGTCACGTAGTATATAGCAGAGCCACGTAGTATATTGCTCAGTCACGTAGTATATTGGCCAGCACAGAGCCACGTAGTATAGAGACTTAAGAAAAAATAAATAAACATATACTCACCTATAGCCCGTTGAAGTCCTGCTATACTTACCATCCGCCGCCTTTCCCGCTCCTCGCCACGCTCCTGGGATCGTTCCATTGTAAGCGGCAGCTTGCGGTCCCAGGGCTGATGTGAGCAGGACCTATGATGACGTCGGGGTCACATGACCATGACGTCACGGCAGGTCCTTGTCGCACACCAGCCCTGGGACAGGACCGGAAGCTGCCGCTTGCAATGGAGCGGTCCCGGGAGCGTGGCGAGGAGCAGGAAAGGCGGCGGAGGGTGAGTATAGCAGGTTTTTTTTTTTTATTATTATTTTTAACATGACCTATTTTTACTATTGATGCTGCCTAGGCAGCATCAATAGTAAATAGTTGGGGACACACAGGGTTAATAGCAGCGGTAACGGAGTGCGTTACACCGCGGGCCGGTATCGCTGCCATTAACCCTGTGTGAACGGTGAGTGCAGGGGATTACGGAGCTGGCGCCGGGCAGTGAGTGCAGGGGAGTAAGGGAGGGACTGATCGGACTGTGGCCGTCGCTGATTGGTCACGGCAGCCATGACAGGCAGCTGCTGAGACCAATCAGCGAACGAATTACCGTGACAGAAAGGACGGAAGTGATGTGTGTATATATATATATATATATATATATATATATATATATATATATATATATATATATATATATATATATATATATATTTTGTCTATAATATAACACTGGGAGCGTCACTCTGTCCGAAGCCTTTATAGACTGCGCAGGCGCAAGCGCCGGCGCAGTCTGGCCCCCACAGAGTAACGCTCCCAGGAGATCGCGGTATGCGTAAGCACTGAACGCATACCGCGATCTCCATCGGAGAGTCAGGGACCGCCAGGAGGGTAAGTATATTCACCTTTCCCCATTCCAGCGCTGCATGCGGCTCCGTCTCCCGGCTCCTCTGCTGTGACAGTTCAGAGGGCGCGATGATGCGCTTAATGCGCGCCGGCGCCGCCCTCTGACCAGTCACAGGCAGAGGAGCCGCAGTGTGTCTTCAAGAAAATGGCGCCGGAAAGCGCGGACTGCGCATGCGCCGATTCCTGCTGCCGGAATCGGCGCCTGCGCAGTCTGCGCTTTCCGGCGCCATTTTCTTGAAGACACACTTCGGCTCCACTGCAGGTGTGTCTTCAAGAAAATGGCGCCGGAAAGCGCAGACTGCGCAGGCGCCGATTCCTGCTGCCGGAATCGGCGCCTGCGCAGTCCGCACTTTCCGGCGCCATTTTCTTGAAGACACTCCGGCTCCACTGCAGGTGTGTCTTCAAGAAAATGGCGCTGGAAAGCGCGGACTGCGCTGGCGCCGATTCCGGCAGAAGGAGGACGAAGAAAATGGGCGGAAAGGAATGGCGTAAGTAACAAATTGCTGTGGCATGAAGCTGTGACACTTCATGCCACAGCAATTTGTTATTTACGCCACCTGATTCCTTTCCGCCGCCATTTTCTTGGTCCTGCTGCCGGAATCGGCGCCTGCGCAGTCCGCGCTTTCCGGCGCCATTTTCTTGAAGACACACTACAGGTGTGTCTTCAAGAAAATGGCACCGGAAAGCGCGGACTGCGCAGGCGCCAATTCCGGCAGCAGGAGGACGAAGAAAGTGGGCGGAAAGGAATGGCGTAAGTAACAAATTGCTGTGGCATGAAGCTGTGGCACTTCATGCCACAGCTATTTGTTACTTACGCCACCTGATACGGGGCATATACTGTGGAGCATCTTATGGAGCAGCGTATGGGGCATATGGATGGGAGCAGCAAATTAAAGAACGGTGCCACAGAATGGGAGCAGCAAATGACAGAACGGGGGCGCAGGATGGGAGCAGCACATGACAGAACGGGGGCGCAGGATGGGAGCAGCACATGACAGAACGGGGGAGCAGGATGGGAACAGCACATGACAGGATGGGGATGCAGGATGGAGCAGCACATGACAGAATGGGGGCGCAGGATGGAGCAGCACATGACAGGATGGGGACGCAGGATGGAGCAGCACACACCAGGATGGAGACCATATCTAATATATAATTGCCTAGAATACTACTTCCTGCAATTTGTGCCAACTTCCGTGGCTTTGTCCGGAGCTAATGTCCGGAGCTAATGTCTGGAGCTAATGTCCGGAGCTAATGTCCGGAGATAAGTGACGTCAACAGTGTCCAGTGTCTGATTGGTTGCCGCCTGCTGCGAGCGACCAATCAGAAACGTGCCGTACTGTGACACACTCCGCCCGCCATTTTGGTGTGATTTTTGAATTTTTACCTCACAGCAAGTTTCTACTGCGTGGAGGCGGGCCCAGTGACGTTGCTCTTCAAGCTCCTGCCGAATTTCGTCAAAAAAATGATAATACCATTTACCAAAACTATATATATTTAGTTGTGAAGTGGTTCAGTGACATTTTCACACCAATTTTGAACTTTTGTTTGGTGTTTTCTCCATATACTGCCTATTATTTTTGTTCTTTCTTACTATTATTTATTAATTGTATTATTCTTACATTTGAATAAATAAAGTATATATGGATTCTAGACTCCCGATTCTTTAGAATCGGGCTGCCATCTAGTATATATATGTATATATATATATATATATGTATGTGTGTGTGTGTGTGTGTGTGTGTATGTATGTATGTATGTATGTATGTATGTATGTATGTATGTATATATATATATATATATATATATATATATATATATATATATATATATATATATATATATATATATTATATGTAACAACTCTGCTGGCATCACAGCATGGCCTCACATCCCTCACACAATCTTACCCACTGCTCCAGGCCATGATGTGCTTTCTCTTTAATGCCAGCTCCATGTTCTGTGTCTCTGCTCTCTGCATGCCTCATGGCTATGTGTATAGGGGGCCGGCGCCTGAACTCTCTGGTTCTTATAGGAATCAGGTGCACCTGTCCAATCAGTTCCTGACCAATTACCAAGAGACCTCCTGTATATAGTGCAGCTCCACCCTGTGCTCTGGGCCTGTGCAATGTGTTAGCTCAGTTAGTGTTTAGCTGCTGAGTTTGCCTGGCCTTGCTCTGAGTTACTCCCTCTGAGCTTTTCTCTGTGCTTTTGCCTTGTTCTTGTAGTCCGCCCTCCAGGAGGCAGAATATCCTGGTCCCTGTGTCTTTGTCCCTGTGTCTTGTTCTATTGCCTTGTCTGTACTTTGTCTTTTCTCGGTCTCCTTGTCCGTGCTTCCTTCCCTGCTTTCTTTCCTTGTGTTTTCTGTCTGCTTACACTCCGCACTCTTGCGGCTCTGCACTCAGACCTTGCTTCGCACTCTCTGGCTTTGCTCTGTGGCTCCGCTCTTTGCGGTACTATCTGGCTCCGCCTCCTGTGTCTCCGCCCTTGGCTCCGCCTCCAGCATCTCCGCTCTTGGCTCCGCCTCCAGCGTCTTCGCTCTTGGCTCCGCCTCCAGCGTCTCCGCTCTTGGCTCCGCCTCCAGCGTCTCCGCTCTTGGCTCCGCCTCCAGCGTCTCCGCTCTTGGCTCCGCCTCTTGCGGCTCTGCCTTCTCCTTCTCTTCTCTTAGTTCCACCTTCTACTTGTTACTTGGTCCTCCTGTGTGAACAGGTCCCTACCTGTTTCTTCATACCTCATTCCTTTCTGCTTGTTTCCTTTCCTGCACCTCCTGTGTGAACAGGTCCCTACCTGTTCCTTCATTCTCCTTTCCTTCTGGCTTGTTTCCGTACCTGCATCTTCTGTGTGTACAGGTCCCTACCTGTTCCTTCATCACACTCACAATAGGACTGCACTCGGGTGTCATCTGAGTGCAGCCTGATTCATACACCACATCAACCTGCCAGTCCTGCCGTTCCTGCCCTGCCTTCCAGTCCTGTGTTCCTGCTGTCCTAGCCAGTCCTGTTTCCTGCCGTGTCTCTGCCAGCCCTGAGTTCCCTGCCGTGTCTCTGCCGGCTCTGTGTCTCAGCCGTGCCAGCCTGCTCGTCTGTGTTCCAGCCGTGCTCTTCTGCCAGTCCTGCCTAATGCCCGCACCAATCCTGGTGTTCCTGTCTCCCAAGTGGGATCAGCAGCCACAGCCAGACACCACCCTGGAGTAGCACCTGGCAGCTGCCTGCTGCACAAGCCTGTCCTCACCATCAGAGGCTCCAGTGAAAACCCAGGCAGCTGTCATAGTCACGCCCCTTCCAGGGTAGTCTGGTTTGTGGCACAGTGGGGCCACAAACCCCCCGAGCTCACGCCCACCAGTCAGGGCGCGAGCGTGACAATATATATATATAGCGCCATGCCTTACAATGCGTGTTCTTGTTAGTTTTTGGTTGTTTTTTTTTTTTACACGAAACCCTGTCTTTACTACATAGTGTCCTCCATTATTAGATATAAAATGAAATGACTGTTGAAGGAATAGGCTAAATCTTCTTCTTTTTTAATGGAGGAGGCTGATAAACTGGTCTTCTGGTCAGATATTGCTCAATCAGCAGTCATTTTATATCTTGCAAGAGAGGACTATGATGAGAATATTCTATGTAAGGGACAGTGATATGCATAACAAGTGATGATACTATGATATGGAAGGTTCTGTACATAAGACCAGAGAGGATGCTACATAGTAAGGGAACGGTAAGCTGAACCTATGTAATTAAGGATGGCGCTATATATAAAAATGAACTTGCACAATATACTAAGGGACTGCTCTGTATATAACAAGAAAGTACACTATATACAAGACATGATATGCGCTTCACAGATCTCATGTGATTTTCATGGATATGTGAATGGGTTTATGAAACGCTGAGTCTGTGTGCTGTCCCATTTAAAATGAATAAAAGAAATAGAAATCTGGCAGCACAAGGACATATCACACAAATGTGACAATAATAATAGAATTACTCCAAATCATACAGTATAGATACAGAATAAAGAAATGTTTTTTGTTCTCCATCTGGTCAGACCTTTATGCTGACCACTTCTTGCCACAATTCATCTTGTCACTGTTCACCACAGCCCTGAAAATACCAAGGTCACATTTATTGTAATTATACATTTGTCTCCTGAATAACAAAACCTCCCACACTGAGCCCCTGAATACAAAAATGTAACCCACCTTTAATATGCATTATTAGCCACGCATCATTCAAAATATAAATTGGTAAGCCAGTATTGTGACCCCCCCATTAACTATAATTTCAAACACCCAATAAAGTCTCCGTTTCATTTTACGGCTATGTGCACACATTACGTTTTTGTTGTGGTTTTTTTCAGCAAGGAATTGTTGCAGACAATCTACAGTGTTTTACAGCAAGTCCAAAAGAGATTTCTGAAATATGCACACATTTGATGATTTTTTTCTTTCCTTACAGATTTTCAACAGATTAAAATCTGCATCATGTCAATTCTTGCATTGTTTTCACCTATACTAATGAGGGGAAAAATATGCAACAAAAACAAATGTCAAAAACGCATATTTTATGCAGCAAATGTCCTGCCAACTCATCAGAATATGCAAATCCTGAATGTGTGCTCATAGTCTGAGTCCATGTCATGTGTCCCCTACCCCATTCATTTTAAGTCTTTGATAACATCTTCTCCCACCCCCTCTTGGCATCCTCTCCCGCCAACCAATTCATTCTATCAGGTACTTACCAAAATGTGGACCTGGGCTCCCACCTCCATCGTAGTCCGTATGTCCAACCTTGTATGTACAGTGTATGTATATATAATCTATTCATTGTAAAGTACAAATGACAAAGTATAACTTTTTTTCTCAAATTGTCTTAAATTGACAGTCCTTTTAAAGTCAAATTTAAATACTAGCCCACTCTTTACTTTTGCTGCAATTTCTTCATACAAAAGAGTAATGATTACTGTAATAAATAGATTTAAGTGAGCATAGACGACTGTAGAAAAAAAATTAAAAGCAAAGGTTACTAATGACCATAGGCAATTCTGCCATATTTAAGAATTGCACTCTGCAGAATATTATCCTAGTAGCCAGAAATAAAAGTAATAATGTTAAATTCCTTCTTATGCTGCAATTTCTTTATTTTTCCTTTTTAAGTGTATAAAATATACTTGAAATATATAAGTTGAAAGTATATTTTATTCTTTCAAATGTATGCTGGCGTTTCACTTGGAACCACTAAGAATGAGTGTAATATTGTGATGGCCTTTAAGGGATTTTCCATCCTTTTGAAAAATTACTGAAGCTGGAAAAAGAAAGTTCCTCCATCATTTGGTGTTTTCGTTGCTTCAGCAATGACCTGATGTAGTCCACATATGACTGAAGACCAGAGTGATGATGTACTGTCCATATTGACTTCATCAATCAGCTGCCTCTGTCGTTCATCATTTCATCACCATTTCATCACTGTGGCCAAGTTAATGAAGAATCATGGAGGACCATTGTACGCTTGGAATAGGATTGGTAGGGACTAGTGATGAGTGAGTGCACTGGTTGCTCGTGTTTTCCCGAGCACGCTCTGGTGACCTCCGAGTATTTGATTGCTCGGAGATTTAGTTGTCATCGCAGCAGCTTAATGATTTACATCTGTTAGCCAGCTTGATTACATGTGGGGATTACCTAGTAACCAGGAAACCCCCACATGTACTCAGCCTGGCTAGTAGCTGTAAATCATTCAGCTGCCGAGATGAAAACTTAATCTCAGAGCAGTCATAAACCGAGCGTGCACGGGAAAACCTGAGCAACCAGTACACTCGCTCATCACTAGTAGGGACTTTATGGAGGTGTAGTGTTTTTTTGGTTTGTTTGTTTTTTCAAATCTATATTCTCCTCATCCTTTTCCAAAAGTTCAGGTCACCTTTATAGGGTGGTGTACTGTCCTTGTGTGGTGGTGATGCATCCACCGGCACCCTTACTAATCAAAACCTAAGAAATAAACATATACCCTGAACATAGGTTTTTGTCTGTTTAATAGCCAATGTGAACATGCTCGTATTTCTCTATCGCCTCATTGGGGGACACAGGAACCATGGGTGTATGCTGCTGCCACTAGGAGGCTGACACTATGCAAATAAAAAAAGTTAGCTCCTCCTCTGCAGTGTACACCCCACCGACTGGAAGTAGGATATTCAGTTTAGCTTAGTGTCAGTAGGAGGTGGACACGGGTCTTTCATTAGACCCTTATCTACCTCAATGTGCGTCGTTTCTTTTCAGGTACCACGGAGGGATACAGGGTGGTCAGTCACACCTGTAGTCCCACAAAGAGACTATGAGTACGGCGTGTACTGCCACCCCGTATCCTCATATGTCTGGTCGGCAGGACCCCAGCCCCTAACACTGAAGCGTGTTGAGGTGATTCAGACCCGGGCCTGCCTCCGTCTCCCACCCACTCGCCCACCAGAGCCTGTCTGTTCGAGGAGACACGGACGTCCCACTATGCTGGATTATCGGACGTCCGATCTTGGATGGGGAGGTACTCTCTCTCTCTCCCCCCAGGTACAGAGATAAGAAGATCGGGAAAGAAGAAAAAAAAAAAAAAATTCCTTTATTTTAATAGTGGGCCCCTTAATTCAGGTTACCTTTGCAGCAGTTTTAGGGCTTTCCTCAACACTTCCCCCGTGCTCCGGTGGTCATGGGATGTAATCTAGGTCCCGGCCTCTTCCAGGCCTAGCTGCAGAGTGGGGCATCGGGGGTCTTTTCCCCTTTAATTTTGCGGGTATTTGGGGCTGCAGGCATTGTTTTGCAGCGTTTTTCAATCCTCTGCGCCGCTCCCCCATCCTCCGGCGGTCACCAGCTCTAATTTAGGTCCCGGCTTCACTCGGGCCTAGCTGCAGGGCTGGCTCCGCCCCTCTTCTTCCTGCTTTTCGGGCGGGCTTTTTTCCCACCTAGCTCTTAGTCAGCTCCTTCCTGCCGGGACTTAGCTCCGCCCCCGGCACTTGGCTCCGCCCCCTGGTCCCGCGATTTAGCTCCACCCCTTTTTCCTGTCTCAGAGCAGGCTTTTCAGCATGTGTCCCTGCAGTGTGCGCTTTTTCACTCCTGGACCTGGACACCCTCTTGTGACTGCCATTTTTCCTATTGATCCAGATTGTACTTGTTTCCTGTGGAGCCTTCTCTTCCTGGCACAGCAGCCCTACAGTCTGGAGCTGAATACAGGATGACTGCACCTACTGTGAGTAGCTGCTCTGCAGCCCGACACTCTCCTCGGCTCTCCTATTCCCTAATGTTCTGGCATCAGTTAATGGGTCTGCTCATCATGAACCCACCGGCCAGGAGTTCCTACCCCGGGTGAGACAGAGGCCCCTATCCCTGGGTGGGCTTTCCTTCTGTCTCGGTCTGTGGCGGACTTCACCAGGATGTCACGTCCCTGGTGTCCGTGCTTGACAGATTGTCCCTCCCAGCCCCCCGCAGTTGCCAGTGGGTCACAGGGTTCTCCATCCGGCCTTTTCAACACAGGTCACAAGAGATCCAGACAGGAGCGAAATTCTGTCCTTTTCCCGATCCATCTCGCCCTCCGGTCTGGCACGGTGAGATCCCTCTTCCAGATCCTCCTCTCCCGAGTCAGACGGGCGTCCTCGGTCATGTTTTCAGAGGAAGATTCAGACTTTGTTTCACTACAGGCCTCTAGCATGAGTGATAGGGTGCAAAGCCTTATTATTGCAGTCAACCAGACCTTAGGCATCATGGATACATCTACGGAACCCGCAGAAAAGGCGGTTTCGTTTAGACGGTCAAAACCAACTTCCAAGGTCTTTGCTCTACACACTGAATTTGTTGTGGTACTTGCCAGGGGAAAGGTGAACCATACCAGATGCTTTCAGACAGGGAAGCGTCTCGGCATCCTATATCCCTTCTCCCCTGAGCTCATTGCTAACTGGACTGATTTCTCGGCAGCGGACTCGTCGGTCCCCAGACTGTCCGCCAACATGGTCCTTCGACTTTTCTAATGCAGCATCCCTCATGGATTCCAAGGATACAAGTATAGAATCGCTGGAAAAATCAGCCTTTTGAAGTGGCTGCTTCTGCTTTGTGCCTCGGCCATTGCCTCTACCTGGGTCTCAAGGACCACAGCTAGATGGACCAAACAGCCTTGTAAGGGTACCACGGCTGGACCTCTTCCGGGGGAGCTGGCCGACCTGACGTACCAGATTTCCTATGCAGGGAAATATTTGGTAGCTGTCTCCCTAGATGCGTGTCTTGTGCAGCTCAGGTATCCAGCAATATGGTGACCATCTGGCGGAATATTTGGCTCAAGACATGGCAGGTGGACTTGTTTTCAAAGAAGTCCCTTACCAGCCTCCCTTTCCAGGGGGCCCGTCTTTGACTACATGCTGGAACAAATTATTAAGGACGCAACGGGAGGCACGAGCGTCGCTGGCCTCCCCTGATATGGCAGTTCAGCTCCCTTTTTGTCCTTTCGCTGGTTCGTGGTGTCAGAATATTCCTCTGGCTAGCACAGACCGCGGTCTCGCCTGGCTAGAGAAAAGGCTTCCTTCAAGCCTACCCCTTCCTGGCGTTCCCTCAATTCCCATGGTAGGTCCACCAGGCCCAGACCTGGCAGATCTTCCTTGGCATAACTCGTGCTAAGGGCCCAGTGTTCCTCCCAGTTTGGGCGGGCGTCTGTTTTGTTTTTTTCTTTTTTGCAGGGATGTTTGGCTTGCCTCAGTCGAGGTCAGGGAGGTGGTATCCTCTGGATACAAGATGGGGTTCGCTTCGCGGCCCCGGAATCGCTTCTTCGAATCCCACCCTCTACAAGATCCTAATCTGATCCCAGGTTTCTTTGTGTCCATTGCCTTTCTTCTTTGTTCGGAGGTTATCGTTTCCATCTCAGTAGGAACGCTTCACAGGTTTCTATTCAAACCTGCTTGTAGTGCCGAAGAACAACGGCGCAGTTCGACCCATCTGGTTCCTAAGTTAGTGAACAAAAGGTTCTGCCTGCGGCATTTCAGGATGGAGTCCCTCTGTTCAGTATTGGCTTGCATGGAACCACAGGAATTCCTGTTCTCCATAGATATCCAAGAAGCCTATCTCGATGTTCTGATTTTCCCAGCACACCTGTGTCTCCTGCGTTTCGTGGTGCAGAAGAGTCATTTCTAGTTCATCGCCCTGCCACTCGGTCTTGCGACCGCACCCAGTGTCTTCATAAAGATCATGGCTACATTTATGGCCATTTTGAGGATCACGGGCCTAGTGCTCATTCCGTACCTCGAAGACATCAAGGCTCCGCCCCCCTTTCAGGCCCAGGAGAGTGACAATCATCCGACTCCCTGTCCCGTTTCTGGTGGCTGGTCAGCAGAACAAAGTCTTGTCTTGTTCCGAGTCAGTGCCTCGTCTTCTAAGGCATGCTGTTCGACACCTGTCAGTTGAGGGTTTTTTGTTATTTTTTTCTTCTCAAGGAGAAACGGGCAATTCTCCAGGACGGAGTTTTCTGCAAGGCCCTCGGCTGCCTTCCTTCCGTTCAGCAATGAAGGTCCTGGGACGAATGGTGGCAGCATCGGAAGCGTTCCCTTTTGCGCTGTTCCACTTCAGTAGGCCATCCTTTCTCAGTGGGACAGGTTGGTGCTGTCTCTGGATCGTCCGATTCGGCCTTCCGTCCGATTCTAATGGTCTCTCAGCTGGTGGCTGTCATCCCCTCTCATTCCCCAGGTCCGGTCCTTCCTTCTCGCCCATGGCAGGTGGTGACGACGGTCGCCAGCCTTCCCGGCTGGGGCACGGTTTCCCACAATCCATCAGTTAAAGGGGCGTTGGTCGGAGCAAGATTCCCCTCTGCCGATCGACATCCTTGAGATAGCGGCCATTCTTCTGTCCCTGAGTCACTGGGAAAAGGTTCTCAGAGGTCTGCCAGTCAGAATCCAGATGTCCAATGCCACGGCTGTGGCATATGTCAAACACCATGGAGGGAATCAGTCTCTTGGAAATGGCGGAGGTATCCAAGATCCTCTTCTGGGCAGAGGCGACGGTTCCGGCACTATCCGCAGTGCATATTCCCGGTGTTGGCAACTAGGCCGCGGTGTTTTTCTCTGCCACGAGGGCCTTTCGGCAGGAGAGTGGTCCCTGCATCGGGAGGTCTTCCTTCAAATTTGCCTTTGATGGGGATCTCCGGACGCGGATCTCTTGGTGTCGCGACTGCTTAGGAAGGTTCCACCGTTTATTTCCAGGTCCGCGACCCTCTTGTAGTAGAGACCGATGCTTTGGCCATTCCTGGGTCGCATTTTGTATTTCCCTATCTGTTTCCTCCCCTTCCCTTCTTCCCAGGCTGTTGAAGATCATTGCGGAGGGGGTGCCGGTCTTTCTGATCGCACCAGATTGGCCCAGAAGGTTCTGGTTCGCTGAGATCGCCAATCTCCTCGCGGACTTCCTCTGGAGGCCCCAGACAGGCCAGATCTTCTGTCCCAAGGACCGATCTGCCACCAGAGTTCTTGGTTGCTCAATTTAACATCTTGGCTGTTGAATCCTTCCATTTGGCCTTTTCTCAAGGCGGGACTTGATGCTGGCCTTGACCTTAGTCCTCTAAAGGGTCAGGTAGCAACGCTTTCCATTCTCTTTCTGAAGTCCCATTTCAGAAGTCCTTGACTTCCCGTTCTCAGGTCAGATATTTAGATCTGAGAGACCTCGGTGGTTGATACCTCTTAATGGCTAACTGAAAAGATGGTAGCAAATTGCAAACCTTCGAGACTTCTCAGGCCTCTTCATCAGGCATAGACTAATTCAATTCCAAATATTTTATCTACTGGCTATCACGGTACAAGGATATATATCCGTCCCGTTCTCAGGTCAGAACTTTTCTTCAAGGAGTGGTGCATGCAGCTCTCTTGTACCGGACTCTCGTGGATCCCAAGGAGCTTAATCTTGTTCTGGAGGCTGTGGGGTTCCCCCCCCTTGAACCTCCCCATGAGGCCTGTCTGTTTTGTCCTGCAAGGTGTCGTTTCTGGTGGCCATCACCTCCATTAGGCGCGTCTCGGAGTTGGTGGCTCTCTCCTGTCGCCCCATTTCTTGGTTCTTCACCAAGATAAGGTAGTTTACGGCCATCGTCGCCTTTTCTTCCCAGGGTGGTGTCCTCCTTGTTACTTCAATAAGATCGTCCTTCCCACCTTTTTGTTCTGCTCCGACCTATTCTCTGGAGCGTTCGCTGAACAGGCCAGACCTGGTCAGGGCGGTGAGGATCTATTTGTCTAGGACCACCTTCTTTAGGAAGACGGACCGTCTATTTGTCATTCCAGACGGTGCGCCAAGAGGCCTGCCAGCCTCCAAGGTTATGATTGTTCTCTGGATCAGACCTGCTATTCTGGAGGCTTACCAGGTCAGGAACAGAGTGACTCCTCCTGGGATTAAGACTCACTCTGCCCCGGGCAGTGGGCGCCTCCTGGGCGGTACACCATGGGGCATCTGCCCTACAACTTTGCAAGGCAACCTGGTGTTCCATTCACTCATTTGCCAAATGTTATAAGCTCCATACCTACGCTTTGGCAGTTGCCAGCCTAGGCGGAAGGATCTTGCAGGCGGCAGTGGTAAGTTCTCCGACCTGAATGGAGTTTTTTTCTGCTGTTCCCACCCCAGGGACTGCTTTGGGACATCCCATGGTTCCTGTGTCCCCCAATGAGGCGATAGAGAAAACAGGATTTTTGGTTGCTTACCGTAAAATCTGTTTCTCGGAGCCTTCATTGGGGGACACAGCACCCTCCCAAGTTGAACAGCTCTGTTTTATTGTGTTATATTGTCACAGTTTGACTTTCTATCTTTAACATGTTACTTCTCCTACTGCTTTTTTCACTAACTGAATATCCTACTTCCAGTCGGTGGGGTGTACACTGCAGAGGAGGAGCTAACTTTTTTTATTTGCATAGTGTCAGCCTCCTAGTGGCAGCAGCATACACCCATGGTTCCTGTGTCCCCCAATGAAGGCTCCGAGAAACAGATTTTACGGTAAGCAACCAAAAATCCTGTTTTTGCATGCATACAATTCTACACTTTTTTTCAGTGAACCCCCATTAATCAGTTGATAGAAGGGACTGCGGTATTACATCCTGGTTCCATTCACTTGAGTGAGAGCTCGGTACCAGGCACAGCCACAGCATAGTGTATAGTGCTGTGCCTCATGCCCAATGAAGAAACCACATCACTCGCCAGAGCTCTGTGGCCCTTGCCTATAGATGATCTGACATTGTACTGATCCTGAGGCCTTAGGAGACATTCACATTTAAATGGGGTTTCCCTAATTCTTGTTCTTTTATGCAACTGGTTGCCCACATAAGTCAAAATTGCTCTCTGCAGGGTGTGGCTGTATAAATCATGTTAAATACAATTTCACTATTTAATCTTTCCAGCATCCACCAAAAAATGCAATTCCCCCAAGCATTCACGGACCAATGAAAGAGCCGGAAGTCTTTCCTTACGGCGAGCGGTTGACAATGGGGACACCAACCATCGTGCAAAGGGCGACACTCAGGTTTCCTCTGAAGGTATTGGCTTGCTAATATTAAGAAATATTGTCATCCTCACTATTGTTCTAATAATGTTAATATAATTGAAGCTTATAGAAATGCATGCACAGATTGTTATTTAGCTGTTAACATATGGGTTTATTCTCTGAACAATGCGGGTTTAGTATAAACTGCACAGTACTCCCCAATTAATGTATATAGTCGCAGATGGAGAAGAATTTCGCATAATGCATTTTATTTTCTTCATGCTCCCCTGTTGCTGTGTTTGATTGAAAAAGGGGATTCGGTCAGAGTTGTTAGTTTTTTTTTCTGCAAACTTATTGCAATCAGTAGGCTCCATATTATAAATACATTTCAGCTTCCTATATAAGTTAGGGGGCGGTGCAGCTAAGTATGGACAATTAATAGCAATGATCTATAGGTCATAATATACAAATGAGCTTTCTGCATAGATGGGCTAATATCTCTAGTCAAGAAGGGTCGTCAGACATGGACTTGTAGGAAGCTGGCTCCAATAGGTGGCACTTCGGAGAGTTTCTTTCCTCCGGAGAGAGCTAATTTGCATAGCTTTCAATGTCCTAATACAAAGTTGTCATATCTTCAGCCTGTAACAACAGTAACAAGAACAGCAGCAGACATGGATCACCACGATCTCTAGGTAATGGAAGTCCTGAGACACCATCCAGCTCTAAAGCAGAAGACAGACAGCCGGACCTCCTCAGTGCTGAAATCCAAGCTATGTGCATAGAAAAATCTAGGAAAATAGTGACATTGGGGTACGTATGGGTTTTCTATTTTTATGTTTCATTTAGATATTTTTTTATCTTATTGGAATTCTGGTTTTGGAAATCTTGTAAATTGACGACAAAAAAAAAGAATGGTTCCAATGTAGTATGATGGGTAGGCATTACTTGCTGTCAGCTCTGCCCATCAACAAGAGACAGATCGTACTGTTACCAGTCAGTAACGAACTACTGTACTAATGGTCTAACATCACACCAAGGCCGGGGTCACACTTGTGTGTGTAATGCGATAAACGCGCACAAGTCTATCCCCTCAATACCCGGCACTGCCGCCAGCACTCGGGACCCGGAGCGTGTGGCTGCATGTATTTCTATGTAGCTAAACGCTCCCGTCTGAACCGCCAGGGGCAGTGCCGGGTATTGAAGCGAGAAACTTGCGCCTCATTACACACACAAGTGTGACCCCGGCCTAAGTCATGGAAGCTGAACATTTCATTTACAGTCCAAATTTGTTACACATGTCTCCATGCAAGATAATATGTATGACTAAGGTAGGCCAAGAATCTCCGCTTGTTGCTGTTTCCTGCCGTCATGAGCCCATTGCGTTTTTTTTGCCTCTAAAAGTTCCTTGATTATAGAGACACAACCTGTACCAGTTCAGATGAGTGCCAGTTTGTGGTAGACAACAACTACCCTGTAAATGTCTGAGTCATGCATTCAGTACCTACCTGTAACAGCAGCAACCAGATGTAGCTCCAAATGCCGCTGTCAACTCGGTGAAGAATAAATCCGGCACTCTTCGATTCGCAGAAAAATATCAAGAGCGCAAATCCTATGGGCATTGGATCCCTATTCCCCACAGCGCCATTCCATGCAGTGTATCACTGTTTTTGGGTTTGAGCACGGTGGCTCAGTGGTTAGCACTACATCGTTGCAGTGTTGGGGTCCTGAGTTCAAATCCAACCAAGGACAAGATCTGCAAGGAATTCTGCTGATCATTGCAGGTCCAAGCAGTCCTGTGGATAGATGATAACGTGACTTTCAGACTAATCCTGTAAATCCTCTAGGGAACTAAAAAAAAAAAGCTTTAAAAATGTTAAAAAATGTAACAATAAAAAAGAATGTAATTGCCCCCATTTTCCCAGTTCAAAATTAGAGAAATAATAAAGCTCATATTTGGCTACAAAAATGGCTAAATCTGCTTTAACATTAAAGTTAGGGGTTTCAGAAAATGACACAAGTTCGGATTTTTTTTTCCATTAGTTTGGCTTTGCTGTAATCATACTGTAGTCACATATGCAAGACAAAAAAAAAAAAATAAAAACTAATAACTGGTCATTGTTTTTCTACACTTTCTCATCCTTGTCTTCATCGTTACAGCACCCACCACAGCGCTTTCTTCTTATTTCTTGCCTCGCAATTGTTTTAATGAGCGCTCCCGTTTAGTCTTTTAGATACAAAGTCCTTTTTGTCAAACAATGAAAACTGTAAAAGCGAAATACTCTCAAGTGCAATGGCGCAAATGCGGTTTTTTGTTTCAACACTGGGACTTTTCTTCCCGTTTTTCAGTTTATTATATGCTAAATTGAATAGTATCATTAAAAAATATAATTCTCTTCCTGCAAATACCGGCCGTCGTATGACTATGTGGACATGAAAATCCAGCCACCTGCGCTATACGGAAATGGCCTTCTCATAATGCACATCAGATTTATATTATTTAGATGACTTAGTGAATCTGATTCTTCTTCTAAAGGTCGAATTCTAAAGGATGGAGCGGAAAGGATATTGTACAGCCTGGAAGCATAGACAGTGATCAAGATGCAGGCGAAATTAACCCCCTGTTATCGGATGGCGCTTCACCTTATCCAGATGAAGGTAAAACATGATTTTGTCTCTGTTTTCTTGCTTCTCACTTTTGCTTGAGTTATTTTTGATGCTGAGGACTTTGTATGTAGGCACCATTAAGGCTACCTTCCACAGTGAGTTTTTGATGTTGCAGAATTTCTGCACCATTTTTGTACCTATTATGTGAATGACAGTATTTTTCGGACTAAGACACTCATGATCATAAGACCTAGGTTTTAGAGGAGGAAAATAGAAGCAAATTGAAGCAAAACATGTGGTCATGACACACTGTTATGGGGGAGCTGCTGCTGACAGTGCTATAGGGGTAATATCCCCCTGGTATATAGAAAAATGGAACAGCACTTTTCCAATAGGCGGGTGCACGCCCCCCAGACAAATCATCCAAGACTTGCCTCAATCCAGACATGGCAAAAAATGCAGGCAGCACTCCATGTTTAAAGGTGAAAAAATGTGGTTTTATTTTCACCATTAAACAGCCTAAACGTTGCCACCACCATGTCGGAAAATCTCTGGGGCCTCGGCTAATAACTGCGATCGCAAAAAATAAAGTCTGATTTCCCATTAATTTCTCTCCAATGATATGATCTGTAAAAGGGCTAGAAGGAAATAAGAAGCGCAATAGGGTCTTATCTGGGTATAAAGAGAGAAATTCTATTGGGGATGATGGCGTTATTTAGAAGGATGTGGATGAGGGCCATGTTTATCAGGATGGGGATGATGGCCTTGTTTAGAAGGATGGGGATGAGGGCCATATTTAGCAAGATGGGGATGAGGGCCATGTATACCAGAATGGGGATGATGTCCATATATACAAGGATGGTGGCCCTGTATACCAGGATGGGGATGATGGCCATATATACCAGGTTAATGGATGGTGGCCATGTACACCAGGATGGGAGGGCCATGTATCATAGGATGGGTGGCCATGCATACCAAAACTGAGATGGTGATCATTTATACCAGAGTGCTGACCATTTATACCAGGACGGGCATGCGGGGTGCATGCATACCAGCAAGGGGGGAAAAAATACCTGGATGGGGCAATATATATATATATATATATATATATATATATATATATATATATATATATATATATATATATATATATATATATATATATATATATATATATATATGTGTGTGTGTATATCTATATATATATATATATAATTGTCTAAGGGTCACTTCCGTCTGTCTGTCCTTCTGTCACGGTTATTCGTTCGCTGATTGGTCTCGGCAGCTGCCTGTCATGGCTGCCATGACCAATCAGCGAAGGGCACAGTCCGATTAGTCCCTCCCCTACTCCCCTACACTCACTGCCCGGCGCCCGCTCCGTAATCCCCTCCACTCACCGCTCAGGGTTAATGGCAGCGGTAACGGCCCGCGGTGTAACGCTCTCCGTTACCGCTGCTATTAACCCTGTGTGTCCCCAACTATTTACTCTTGGTGCTGCCTATGCAATAGGTCATGTTAAAAATAATAAAAAAAAAAACAAAACCTGCTATACTCACCCTCCGCCGCCTTTCCCGCTCCTCACCACGCTCCCGGGACCGCACCATTGCAAGCGGCAGCTTCCGGTCCCAGGGCTGGTGTGTGACCGCGACGTCATCATAGGTCCTGTTCACACCAGCCCTGGGACCGGAAGCTGCCGCTTGCAATGGAGCGGTCCCGGGAGCGTGGCGAGGAGCGGCAAAGGCGGCGGATGGTGAGTATAGCAGGACTTCCAACGGGCCTTCGGAAGGTGAGTATATGTTTATTTTTTTTTTTAAGTCTCTATACTTCGTGGCTCTGTGCTGGGCAATATACTACATGGCTCTGCTATATACTATGTGGCTGGGCAATATACTACGTGACTGGGCAATATACTACGTGGCTGGGCAATATACTACGTGGCTGGGCAATATACCACGTGGCTCTGCTATATACTATGTGGCTGGGCAATATATTACGTGACTGTGCAATATACCGTACTACGTGACTCTGCTATATACTACGTGGCTGGGCAATATACTACGTGACTGGGCAATATACTACGTGGACATGCATATTCTAGACTACCCGATGCGTTAGAACCGTGCCACCATCTAGTGTATGTATGTATGTGTGTGTGTGTGTGTGTGTGTGTGTGTGTGTGTGTGTGTGTATATATATATATATATATATATATATATATATATATATATATATATATATATATATATATATATATATATATATATATATATATATATATATATATATATAGTTAAGTTTATATATATTTGGATAGAGACATCATTTTTCTAATTTTGGTTATAGTCATTACCACAATGGATTTTAAACAAAACAATTCAGATGCAGTTGAAGTTCAGACTTTTAGCTTTCATTCGAGGGTATGTACATTAAAATTTGTTGAAGGGTTTAGGAGTTTCAGCTCCTTAACATGTGCCACCCTGTTTTTAACCCCTTTAAACCCAAGGGTGGTTTGCACGTTAATGAGCGGGCCAATTTTTACAATTCTGACTACTGTCCCTTTATGAGGTTATAACTCTGGAACGCTTCAACGGATCCTGGTGATTGACATTGTTTTCTCGTGACATATTGTACTTCATGATAGTGGTAAAATTTATTTGATATTACCTGCGTTTATTTGTGAAAAAAACGGAAATTTGGCGAAAATTTTTTGAAAATTTTGCAATTTTCCAACTTTGAATTATTATGCAATTAAATCACAGAGATATGTATGTCACACAAAATACTTAATAAGTAACATTTCCCACATGTCTACTTTACATCAGCACATTTTGGAACCAAAATTTTTTTTGTTAGGGAGTTACAAGGGTTAAAAGTTGACCAGCAATTTCTCATTTTTACAACACCATTTTTTTTTAGGGACCACATCTCATTTGAAGTCATTTTGAGGGGTCTATATGATAGAAAATACCCAAGTGTGACACCATTCTAAAAACTGCACCCCTCAAGGAGCTCAAAACCACATTCAAGAAGTTTATTAACCCTTCAGGTGTTTCCCAAGAATTTTTGGAATGTTTAAATAAAAATGAACATTTAACTTTTTTTCACAAAAAATTTACTTCAGCTCCAATTTGTTTTATTTTTACCAAGGGTAACAAGAGAAAATGGACCCCAAAAGTTGTTGTATAATTTGTCCTGAGTACGCTGATACCCCATATGTGGGGGTATGTTTGGGCGCATGACAGAGCTCGGAAGCGAAGGAGCGCCATTTGACTTTTCAATGCAAAATTGACAGGAATTGAGATGGGACGCCATGTTGCGTTTGGAGAGCCACTGATGTCCCTAAATATTGAAACCCCCCACAAGTGACACCATTTTGGAAAGTAGACCCCCTAAGGAACTTATCTAGAGGTGTGGTGAGCACTTTGACCCACCAAGTGCTTCACAGAAGTTTATAATGCAGAGCCGTAAAAATAAAACACAATTTTTCCCTTTCGCCACGACAGCACCCTACTGGAGAGAGAGGGATCCGCCCCACAGGAACAGGAAACCTACAGAAAGATAAAGGGGGGTGGTCCGCCTCTCCTCCTCAGTTTAGGTTTCCTGTTTCTGCGGGAACGGCAGGATTTCTATAGAAAAAATACCTGGGCAGGCACCCCGCCTGTGCGGTATCTTTTGGAACGGCAGGGGCTGCAGTCCAGAGGCAGCGTCGGGGGAGATCCGTTTGACGGCTCCCTCCTCGTCTGGTAAGAAGCCCGGATGATGGCCAGGTCCGGGTGAGGCCGCCTGGCATCACTTCCGAAAATGGGTGGCAGAAGCAAGCACTGGAGCCCTAAGTGAGCGTTCCGGAAGAGAGTCCGAGGTAAATTCCGGACTGCGCATGCGCCGACCGCCACCAATGATTGCCTGGAAGTAGTTGTTAAACTTCCAGGGCATCCAGGCTGGAACCAGCGGCGGGGGGAAGCGAGGCTTTCGCGCATTCGCAATGCCGCAAAAAGAAAAAAAAAAAAAAGAGGGGAAAGAACGTCCTATATAAATCAAATGGGCACCATTATTTGGCGATGCAAGATGTCATCCCCAGGTGCCATGGACCCTAAAGCAGGAGACCAAGTACCCCCCGCCAAGGATCGTACCGGCAAAGGATCTTCAGACACCGGTCATAAGAGCGGCTCGGTGGTTAGATCCAGGACAGGATCTCGGGCTTCTGATCCGGTGTTAATTGCTTCACTGGGTGAGTGTGTCTAACTCTGCCTATTAAGCTAATACTGTCTCCCCTCTTTTTCTTTCTTCCTCCTTCTCTCGTTAACTCTGATAAGGCTAAAAAGTGACAAAAATCAAAAAATAAGGAATGCGCCTTATGTTGCCAGCCCCTACCAGACTCATACCCTAAGAGACTCTGCAAGGACTGTATAACTGAAACCACACAAGGAGCGGCAGTGTCCGTTACAGACTTGCGTGCTATTATTAGGGAGGAGTTAAGAGCTATGTCCCATGATAAACCTCACAAATCTAAACCTAAAATGCCAACACCTTCGTCTGATTCGGATAGTGACCAGGCTGTAGGCTCAGAGGCCTCCCTATCATCCTCATCATCGTCTTCATCATCTGAGATTGAGTGACGTTCTTGTTTTCCAGTGGAGAGTGTGGACAATCTAGTTAAATCGATAAGAGACACTATGGGGTGTGAGGAGACGAAGGGTGCACAAACCGCGTAAGACATAATGTTTGCGGGTTTGACGGAGAGAAAAAGGAGATGTTTCCCATTTATCCCGGCAGTAAAAACATTAATAAAAAAGGAGTGGGAGAAACAGGATCAGAGAATCTTTCTACCCTCAGCGTCAAAACGAAAATATCCGTTTAGTCCATGTAAGAAGCTCCTCGTCACTAAAGTCCCTAAGGTTGACGCAGCTGTAGCCTCTACCTCTAAGCAGTCATCCTTACCCGTAGAAGGTCTGCTCTCTGACCCTCTGGATCGTAAAGCCGAGTCCTCCCTAAAAAGATCCTGGGAGGCAACTACTGGCATATTCAAACCAGCAGTAGCAAGTATTTGCACCGCCAGATCAATGCTCATCTGGATTGATCAATTAGATCAACAGATTGAGAAGAAGATCTCAAGGGAAAAATTACGGGCTGCTGTCCCTTTAATACGAGGCGCAGCAGCCTTTATGGCGGATGGTTCCGCAGATTCTCTCCGGTTGGCGGCTAGATCTGCAGGTTTTGTAAACAACGCAAGACGTGCATTATGACTGACAAGCTGGAAAGGCGATGCGCAGTCAAAATCTAAAATATGCGCAATCCCATGTGAGGGTGAGTTCCTCTTTGGCAAAACCTTAGACCACATATTGGAAAAAGCGAAAGACAGGAAAAAAGCTTTTCCTGACTTTTCTATCCCCTTTTATAGGAGAGCCTTTAAAAGGAGGCCGTTCGGCAAGAGAAGGCAAACAGACAGATCGACTGCATGGACCACTAAAGAAGATAAACAGAGAGATACCATATTCAGAAGAAACAATCCCCCAAAGGATAACAAGTACTGATGATATACCAGTAGGGGGTAGATTGAAATTTTTCGCCACCCAGTGGGAAAAAATAACATCCAGTTCGTGGGTTTTAAATATCGTCCGAGATGGAATTTCTCTTGTGTTCCCCACGAGTCATATATTATAACATCCCTCAGCTCGCCTGTACAACAACAGGCTCTGGAGCTTGAAATTCAAACCCTGTTATCAAAGCGGCTTTTGGTCCAGGTTCCCGAAGGACAGGAAGGTAGAGGATTCTACTCTCCCTTATTCCTGATTTCCAAACCCGACGGTTCATTCAGGACAATCATAAACCTTAAAAAACTCAATTCCTTTATCGAAAACCACACATTTAAAATAAAATCCATTAGATCCACTATAAAACTCCTCTTTCCAAACTGTATGATGGGGGGCATTGATTTAAAAGATGCTTATTATCATCTCCCTATCCATGACAGGTACCAAAAATTCTTCAGGGTAGCAGTGACAATCAACGGCAAGATTCGTCATTTCCAATACGTAGCCATGCCCTTCGGCCTTTCTACAGCGCCAAGAATCTTCACCAAGATAATGCTAGAGGTGATCGCCTATCTCCATCAAAAAGAAACATTAATTATACCTTACCTGGATGACTTTTTGGTTATAGGAAATTCAGTTACTCAATGTGCTGACCGCTTGGCTCACGCAATTTCCTCTCTACAGGATCTAGGTTGGATTATCAATAACAACAAATCCAGACTTTCCCGTCAAGACTTTTACTCCACTTTCCCGTCAAGCGTTCTTGGGGTTCCATCTAGACTCCATAACCCAAAAGTGTCTTCTGCCTCAGGTAAAGATACTACTTATCAGACACAGTCATAGCTACAATACATAGTCCACGTATATCCCTAAGACAAGCTATGTCATTGCTAGGATCCCTTATTTCTTGTATACCTGCAGTGAAATGGGCTCAATATCATACCCGAACGCTGCAACACCAAATTTTGCAGGAAGAAAGACGGTTATTTGGTCGCCTAAATGCAAAAATAACCTTGTCAGAGGAGGTTTTAACTTCCTTAATGTGGTGGCTAGACCCAGACCATTTGATGAGCGGTGTTCCGTGGGTAGTAACGCCATCTCATACCATAACCACTGACACCAGTCCTCATGGATGGGGCGCTCATATGGGAAATGATTTTTGCCAAAGGTTATGGAACATGAAAGAACGCTACAACTCATCTAACCTTAAAGAACTGAATGCGGTAAAATACGCCTTATACCATTTTCTCCCACAACTTCGGGGAAGAGACGTCAGAATCCTTTCCGACAACACCACCACAGTGGCGTATCTAAACAGGCAAGGAGGCACTCGATCAGAGACTCTGATGTCTTCTGCTGGGCAACTCTTGACTCTAGCAGAAAGTCACCTAACATCCCTTACTGCGCTTCATAGAAGAGGGGAAAGCAACCAGCAGGCAGACTTCTTAAGTCGGCACACCTTGAGACAGGGGGAGTGGTGCCTAAACCATCATATCTTTCAGGACATAGTATCCCTATGGGGTCATCCTCAAATAGATCTCTTTGCCACAAAAAGAAACAAAAAAGTCCGAAAATTTGCCTCCTTATCTCCAGCGGATCATCCGGACATTCTGGACGCTCTCCAACCCCCTTGGCAGTTCAGTCTGGCATACGCCTTTCCTCCAATCATATTACTACCACAGGTCATACGCAAAATCAGAGAAGAAGGAGCGAGAGTTATACTGATGGCTCCATTCTGGCCCAAGAGACCATGGTTCTCGTGGCTGCAAACCATGTCGATCTCAGACCCTTGGGTCCTCCCCTCGACACCCAATCTTCTCTTCCAGGGACCGTTTTTCCACCCTCAAGTGGACAATCTACATCTGACGGCCTGGAATTTGAGAGGCAGATGCTAAGATCAAGGGGGTTCTCGGAAGGATTGATTGACACACTCCTCCAAAGTAGAAAACCTTCCACTACAAAAATATGGAAAAAATTCTTACAATTTCATACATCTTCCAACACATCAGAAATTCCGATACAATCTATCCTGGAATTTCTTCAAAAAGGGAGAGAACTAGGTTTAACTGTAAACACCTTAAGGCCATGTTCACACGTTCCTGATTTCCCTGCTGATTTTCTGCACTAAAAACCGCAGCTCTTGGCAGAAAATGCAGGTGCGTTTTTTGGTGCTTTTTGGTGCGTTTTTTGATGCGTTTTTTGATGCGGTTTTTGATGCGGTTTTTAGTGCAGTTTTCTCTGCAGAGTCTGTGTGTTTTCTAGGAAGTTTTTTTAGGGTTAAAATGGCTGAAAATAACCTACCCCTAACCCTACCCCTAACCCTAACCCTACCCCTAACCCTACCCCTAACCCTACCCCTAACCCTAACCCTACCCCTAACCCTAGTTCTAACTGTAGTGGGGGGAAGAAAAAAAAATTCTTTATTTTATTATTGTTACTACCTATGGGGGTGATAAAGGGGGGGGGGGGGGGGCATTTACCTTTTTTTTATTTTGATCACTGTGAGGTTATCACAGTGATCAAAATGTGCCTGGAACGAATCTGCCGGCCGGCAGAATCGGCGGGCGCACTGCGCATGCGCCCGCCATTTTGGAAGATGGCGGCGCCCAGGGAGAAGACAGCCGGACGGACGGACACCGGGAGGCCCGGTAAGTATAAGGGGGGGAGATTAGGGCACGGGGGGGCGTCGGAGCATGGGGGGTGGCATCGGAGCATGGGGGGGGTGGGATTGGGGCACGGGGGGACAGCCACACTCCGCCCACGCACTTCCTGCTGCAGCGGTTCTGCACCACAAACCGCAGAAAACCCGCAGATATTTTTTTCGTCTGCGGGTTTTACTGCGGGTTTGACCTCACAATGGAGGTCAATGGGTGCAGAACCGCTGCAGTTCCGCAAAAAGAAGTGACATGGTACTTCTTTTTTACCGCAGCTATTCAGCGCGGCTTTTTTCGGGATTTTCCGCAATGTGGGCACAGCAGTTCCTGTTTTCCATAGGGTACGTTGTAATGTACCCTGCATGGAAAACAGCTGCGGACCCGCAGCGGCAAAATCGTGGCGGTTCCGCATTAAAAAAAGGATTGTGTGAACATGGCCTTAAGGTTCATGTCTCAGCACTAGGAGCCCTCTATGGCCATAACATTGCGGGGGATAGATGGGTATCCTGATTTATTACAGCCTGCGAACGGATAAATCCAGTTAATATACCTAGAATTCCTCCCTGGGATTTAAATTTAGTTTTACAGGCCCTAACAGACTCTCCATTTGAACCAATAGATTCAATACCAATCAAAAGCCTATCACTAAAGACGGCCTTCTTGGTAGCACTGACTTCAGCTAGGAGAATCAGTGACATCCAAGCACTCTCTATAGATCCACCTTTTCTGTTAACCTTTCAGGATAAGTTAATTATTAAACCAGACCCTTCCTACCTTCCCAAAGTAGCAAAGAAATTCCATAGGTCACAAGAGATAATCTTACCCACTTACTTCAGTAATCCCTCTACTACTGAAGAACAGAAGTACCACACTCTAGATGTTAAAAGAGTAGTGTTAAAGTACATTGAAAGGACCGGCAGCTGGCGACAGAGTAGGGCTCTGTTTATATCCTTCCAGGGTCACAAGAAGGGTCATGGAGTAACAAAAAGCACGTTATCCCGGTGGATCAGAGAGTGTATCAGACTGGCCTATTCCGCGAGGAAAGAAAACCCTCCGGAAGGCATAACAGCGCACTCTACCAGAGCGATGGCATCCTCCTGGGCAGAAAGGGGAGAAGTCCCAATTGAGGCTATATGTAAGGCGGGAACTTGGTCAAATCCTTCTACATTCTATAACAACTATAGGCTTGACCTGTCGTCAACTTCTGACCTAGACTTTGGCAGGACTGTCCTCAGCACGGTGGTCCCCCCCTAGGTGATGGTCTCTGAAAAATCTCCAGTAGGGTGCTGTCGTGGCGAAAGGGAAAAAGGCGGATTACTTACCGGTAATACTCTTTTAGTGAGTCCACGACAGCACCCTCTCACATCCCTCCCTACGTTAAAATAGTATATATTAATAAGTTAAAAATTCCCTTATCTTACATAGAGCAAATAAGTTTGATTTTAAATAATGATATTTGCCTAACATTGGCGGTCCTCCATGTACTCTGAAATCAAAACTGAGGAGGAGAGGCGGACCGCCCCCCTTTATCTTTCTGTAGGTTTCCTGTTCCTGTGGGGGGGATCCCTCTCTCTCCAGTAGGGTGCTGTCGTGGACTCACTAAAAGAGTATTACCGGTAAGTAATCCAGCTTTTTTTCCCACAAAAAATATTTTTTAGCCCCGTTTTGTATTTTCCCTTGGGTAACAGGAGAAATTGTACCCCAAAAGTTGTTGTCCAATTTGTCCTGAGTACGCTGTTACCCCATATGGGGGAAGGGAACCACCGTTTGGGCGCATGGGAGGGCTCGGAAGGGAAGGAGCGCCATTTGGAATGCAGACTTAGATGGAATGGTCTGCAGGCGTCACATTGCGTTTGCAGAGCCCCTAATGTACCTAGACAGTAGAAACCCCCCACAAGTGACAACATTTTGGAAAGTAGACCCCCGAAGGAACTCATCTAGATGTGTTGTGAGAGCTTTGAACCCCCAAGTGTTTCACTACAGTTTATAACGCAGAGCCGTGAAAATAAAAAATCTTTTTTTTCCCACAAAAATTATTTTTTAGCCCCCAGTTTTGTATTTTCCCAAGGGTAACAGGAGAAATTGGACCCCAAAAAGTTGTTGTCCAATTTGTCCTGAGGGCGCGGATACCCCATATGTTGGGGTAAACCCCTGTTTGGGCACACGGGAGAGCTAGGAAGGGAAGAAGCACTGTTTTACTTTTTCAACACAGAATTGGCTGGAATTGAGATCGGACGCCATGTCGCGTTTGGAGAGCCCCTGATGTGCCTAAACAGTGGAAACCCCCCAATTATAACAAACCCTTATCCAAACACACCCCTAACCCTAATCCCAACGGTAACCCTAACCACACCTCTAACCCAGACACACCCCTAACCCTAATCCCAACCCTATTCCCAACCGTAAATGTAATCCAAACCCTAACTTTAGCCCCAACCCTAACTGTAGCCTTAAACCTAGCCCCAACCCTAATGGGAAAATGGAAATCAATACATTTTTTTAATTTTTCCCTAACTAAGGGGGTGATGAAGGGGGGTTTGATTTACTTTTATAGCGGGTTATTTAGCGGATTTTTATGATTGGCAGCTGTCACACACTGAAAGACGCTTTTTATTGCAAAAAATATTTTTTGTGTTACCACATTTTGAGAGCTATAATTTTTCCATATTTGAGTCCACAGTCATGTGAGGTCTTGTTTTTTGCGGGACGAGTTGACGTTTTTATTGGTAACATTTTCGGGCACATGACATTTTTTGATCGCTTTTTATTCCGATTTTTGTGAGGCAGAATGATCAAAAACCAGCTATTCATGAATTTATTTTGGGGGAGGTGTTTATACCGTTCCTCGTTTGGTAAAATTGATAAAGCAGTTTTATTCTTCGGGTCAGTAAGATTACAGCGATATCTCATTTATATTTTTTTTATGTTTTGGCGCTTTTATACGATAAAAACTATTTTATAGAAAAAATAATTATTTTGGCATCGCTTTATTCTCAGGACTATAACTTTTTTATTTTTTTGCTGATGATGCTGTATGGCGGCTCGTTTTTTGTGGGACAAGATGACTTTTTCAGCGGTACCATGGTTATTTATATCTGTCTTTTCGATCGCGTGTTATTCCACTTATTGTTTGGCGGTATGATAATAAAGTGTTGTTTTTTGCCTCGTTTTTTTTTTTTTTTCTTACGGTGTTTACTGAAGGGGTTAACTAGTGGGGCATTTTTATAGGCTGGGTCGTTACGGACGCGGCGATACTAAATATGTGTACTTTTATTGTTTGTTTTATTTAGATAAAGAAATGTATTTATGGGAATAATATATATTTTTTTTCTTTATTTAGGAATTTTTTTATTTTTTTTTATTTTTTTTTACACATATGGAAATTTTTTTTAAACTTTTTTACTTTGTCCCAGGGGGGGACATCACAGATCGCTGATCTGACAGTTTGCACAGCACTCTGTCAGATCAGCGATCTGACTTACAGCGCTGCAGGCTTACCAAGCGCCTGCTCTGAGCAGGCACTTGGTAAGCCACCTCCCTCCCTGCAGGACCCGGATGCCGCAGCCATTTTGGATCCGGGCTTGCAGCGAGGAAGGAGGTAGGAGGCGCTATACCCTTATTTCTCAGTGCCGTTACAAAGCGGCGCTGAGGAATAAAGCCCCTTAATTGCCGCCGCTAAAAGCCGTATCATCTCTCGTTAATGGGTTAAATCACATTTACCAAAAAAACAAAACAAAAAAACCTGAATAAATGCCGATTAGGAACGAGATTTAAAGGTTTAGTCTTGAACTTAACAGTTGGAGGGTTTCCTTACACAGTATGACACTATCCAGTTTCTTCTGATTTTGTGGGACACCCATTTGACAAGGGGAATGGTAGCACCTGTTCATTTATTCATACATTTCTAATCAGAATAACAAAGAAAAGTAAGAACAAAGTTTTAACAATTCTGGAGTATATTTTCTTATTTTATGTGATCTACTAAAACGGAAATGTCATGAGTTGATGGGCCCTTTAAATATATTTATGTGCTAACCTATTTAAGAGGGTATCGTAGTAAAGAAAAATAACTTGGGATGGGGTCAGCAGCATTTTTTTTTTTTACATTTTGCAGAAAGTAGAGATGCATATGAAAGAAAGAAAGAAACAAGACCTACCGGAGTCTGCCTAGTGTTCCGAAGGTCTCGCTGTACCAGATATGATAATATCCGGACCACCAATCTCCTGAACCTGCAGCCAATTGGTGTCCTCAGCTGTAAGGTCACTAGTGGACTGGATGGACATCATCACTTCTAGTCTGATAGAGACCATCACGCATTCAATGCTAGAGCAGTTTCCTTTAGAAGCGTCCCACAGTTCTGTAAACTTTAAAAAAAAAACAGCGGCAAACCCCTCTAAAAGAACGATCAGCATTTTGGCCTCCATCTGAGTAAAAATTAATAAGGAAAAAAGGAAATGATACAGCTTACCTACAGAATTTAAGAGCTACCAAGACTGAAGATCGGCATGGTCCTTAGTAGTGTATGTGTTAAATACCTTATCAATGCAATGAAGGAAATTTAATGTGACAACCCGGCTTTCGCTGCACGTTTGGGGTCACACAGACCCTTATTCATTACTGAATATATGAATGTGAACACAGTCTTTTATAGCCGAATCCCAACCACGATTTGCCGGCCACAGGTTACCACGTCAGAGCGGCGGCTTATGGTTATCCTAAGCAAGTGGTGTATGTAATCCATGTTATACAATAACTTCAATAGGTACAATAGACACAAAGATTTCCTAAAATGAACGTAACTGACAAACACACAACAGTGTAAACGTTGTTCACGTCTATACGGCGCTCAACCGACCTTGAAGGGGTCTTGTCACCAATCAAGTGGCCAGTTTTTCTTATTGTTTTATTCCTGCTGTTCCCCCTGAGTATTGTTTTCTTTTTTTTTTTATTTGAAAAAGTAGACGTGTGCACAGCCGTAAAGAGGTGCTAGAGTAGGTTCCCAAACCTCAGTATATAGCAAAAACTCGGCACTCAACTTAATGTAAGACAGGTGATTTAATGGTGGCCACAAAATAACAAACGTTTCGGTCCTACATCTGGATTTTCATCAGTCACAGTTGATAAATATGAGGGAGCGAGTGGACCCACAGAATTGCTGATTGTGGAATGAGATCACACTTGTGTGTGAGCGCTGCCTATATGTGGGCAGTATAGCCCCAAATGAAGCGATATACCACTGTATTACCTGTACACTATATACAGAGTTCCTGTGTATGTCACTGGTGATAACATTATTACCTGTACACTGACACTATATATAGAGCTCCTGTGTATAATGTTGCTGGTGACCACTGAATTACCTGTAAACTGACACTATATACAGAGCTCCTGTATATAATGTCACTGGTGATCACTGTAACATTATACACAGGACCTCTGTATACAGTGTCGGTGTACAGATAATATAGTGATCACTGGTGACATTGTGATCACTGGAGCTGTATACGGTGTATAGTGTCAGTGTACAGGTAACACACTGACTCACCAGTGACATCTCTAGCGGAACTCCTTCATCTTTGCTTTTCTTTTTCATGCAGCACAGACCGCCATCACTTCTTCCATCTGCGACTCGTCTCTGCATAAAATAAGTTACCCTAGAGCACTGCTTCCAGAGCACATTCCCCACTTTTTCCCTTCTACACTACACATCAGAATACATATATGCACCCACCATTAATACATAATTGGTTATTATGCAACCCACCATTCCAAATTAAAATTTTAATACGCCACTGAGTCCCTTCTAGTTATACATAGCCACTTTCCCCACCTAATAAATATATAAATTAATTAGCCTCTGTTCTTTCCCCCCAATTACCAGTCACTGCATACTCAACGCCCCCCATTATGTACCTCCCAATCCCCTACTCATTTTATTTACATGCTCCTTCCGCCCCCATTTATTGTCATGTCTTCTCTCTCCTGCCTTCTATTCATTATCAACATCTCTTCCCCCCCCCATTCAATACATCATTTACTTCCCCACCCTCAAAATTCATTATTTGCTCTCTCCCCACCTTCAGTTCAATTGCTGTCACTTCATCATGTGCAGTCCCCTTTAACACCCCACTTCATCATGTGCAGTCCCCTTTAACTCCCCACTTCATCATGTGCTGTCCCCTTTAACCCCCCACTTAATCAATTAAAATAGATAAATCTCCAGGTCCGGATGGCATACACCCACGAGTACTAAGTAATGTAATAGATAAACCATTATTTCTTATTTTTAGTGACTCTATAGCGACAGGGTCTGTTCCGCAGGACTGGCGCATAGCAAATGTGGTGCCAATATTCAAAAAGGGCTCTAAAAGTGAACCTGGAAATTATAGGCCAGTAAGTCTAACCTCTATTGTTGGTAAAATATTTGAAGGGTTTCTGAGGGATGTTATTCTGGATTATCTCAATGAGAATAACTGTTTAACTCCATATCAGCATGGGTTTATGAGAAATCGCTCCTGTCAAACCAATCTAATCAGTTTTTATGAAGAGGTAAGCTATAGACTGGACCACGGTGAGTCATTGGACGTGGTATATCTCGATTTTTCCAAAGCGTTTGATACCGTGCCGCACAAGAGGTTGGTACACAAAATGAGAATGCTTGGTCTGGGGGAAAATGTGTGTAAATGGGTTAGTAACTGGCTTAGTGATAGAAAGCAGAGGGTGGTTATAAATGGTATAGTCTCTAACTGGGTCGCTGTGACCAGTGGGGTACCGCAGGGGTCAGTATTGGGACCTGTTCTCTTCAACATATTCATTAATGATCTGGTAGAAGGTTTACACAGTAAAATATCGATATTTGCAGATGATACAAAACTATGTAAAGCAGTTAATACAAGAGAAGATAGTATTCTGCTACAGATGGATCTGGATAAGTTGGAAACTTGGGCTGAAAGGTGGCAGATGAGGTTTAACAATGATAAATGTAAGGTTATACACATGGGAAGAGGGAATCAATATCACCATTACACACTGAACGGGAAACCACTGGGTAAATCTGACAGGGAGAAGGACTTGGGGATCCTAGTTAATGATAAACTTACCTGGAGCAGCCAGTGCCAGGCAGCAGCTGCCAAGGCAAACAGGATCATGGGGTGCATTAAAAGAGGTCTGGATACACATGATGAGAGCATTATACTGCCTCTGTACAAATCCCTAGTTAGACCGCACATGGAGTACTGTGTCCAGTTTTGGGCACCGGTGCTCAGGAAGGATATAATGGAACTAGAGAGAGTACAAAGGAGGGCAACAAAATTAATAAAGGGGATGGGAGAACTACAATACCCAGATAGATTAGCGAAATTAGGATTATTTAGTATAGAAAAAAGACGACTGAGGGGCGATCTAATAACCATGTATAAGTATATAAGGGGACAATACAAATATCTCGCTGAGGATCTGTTTATACCAAGGAAGGTGACGGGCACAAGGGGGCATTCTTTGCGTCTGGAGGAGAGAAGGTTTTTCCACCAACATAGAAGAGGATTCTTTACTGTTAGGGCAGTGAGAATCTGGAATTGCTTGCCTGAGGAGGTGGTGATGGCGAACTCAGTCGAGGGGTTCAAGAGAGGCCTGGATGTCTTCCTGGAGCAGAACAATATTGTATCATACAATTATTAGGTTCTGTAGAAGGACGTAGATCTGGGGATTTATTATGATGGAATATAGGCTGAACTGGATGGACAAATGTCTTTTTTCGGCCTTACTAACTATGTTACTATGTTACTAATCATGTGCAGTCCCCTTTAACCCCCCTCTTCATCATATGCAGTACCCTTACCCCCCATGTCATCATGTGCAGTCCCTTTTAACTCCCCACTTCATCATGTGCTGTCCCCTTTAACCCCCCACTTAATCATGTGCAGTCCCCTATAACCCCCCTCTTCATCATATGCAGTACCCTTACCCCCCATGTCATCATGTGCAGTCCCTTTTAATCTCCCACTTCATCATGTGCAGTTCCCTTTAACCCCCACTTCATCATGTGCAGTCCCCTTTAAACCCCCTCCCCACATCATCATGTGCTGTCCCCCTTACTCCTTCCCCATGTCATCATTTGTGGTTCCTTTTAACACCCCTCCCACATCATCATGTGCAGTCCCCTTTAACCCCCCACTTCATCATTTGCAGTCCCCTTTAACCCCCACTTCATCATGTGCAGTCCCCTATAACCCCCCTCTTCTTCATGTGCAGTACCCCTACCCCCCACGTCATCATGTGCAGTCCCCTTTAAACCCCCTCCCCACATCATCATGTGCAGTCCCCCTTACTCCTTTCCCCCCCCCCCCGTCATCATTTGCAGTTCCTCCTCCTCCCCTCACCCATTTAATTCCTTTTATACAGAAAACAAAAACGTTTGTATACTTGCCTCACAGTCGCTCCGCAGCAATGCTGCTCTGCCTCCAGCGTCTGGTACATGTTGGGCGGCGCGTATGCGATGACATCATCATGTACGCGCTGTCACCTGAGAGGAACTACACTGATGATGGAGGGAGTGGGAGCTGCGCCGCCGTCTTGGTAAGACGGCCTTGCAGACCTCCCAGAAAGCTCCCAGACTCCAGCGCCGATGTGTGCGCCGCAGCGATGGGGCCTGATGGACAGAAGCACCTAAGCGGGGCCCAGGACCTGCGGGCCCCTCTGTGTACTGCTGTTAAGCGGGACCCATAAAGCACTAAGGGCAGTAATGCCCTGATGGCGGCCCTGCACTGACCCTTCGGCGACTTCACTATTTTCGACACCGCTCCAGTCCCATCTTGTGAGCGCAGCTTCTGACTGGCCGGGAGACAGAATCTACGTCACAAGCGCTTAATGCAAGTCTGTGAGAGGCAGAACGAGGCTGCATAGACGTACATTGATTGGTGACCTCCGGCAGGTCACAAACTGCCGGAGACGGAGCAGCGCGAAAATGGATGAAAACACCGGAAGGTAAGTATCATACAGGGGGCAGGTGACATGGATTTTAAGCACCGCTCCAGAAAGTAAAAAAAAAATGCTGGAGTGGTGCTTTAAAGGGAACCTGTCGCCAGTTTTTGTTCCTGAACAAATGCCACTACCTTTTATCTGCTCTTGTGCTACATTCCACAAACGTGTCTATCATCTCGTGACTAACCCTCTTCACCACCAAAAACACTGTTTTAATTGCTCCTGCACTGTAGTTAAATGAGGATGGGCCTCCGGTCTGATGGGCCTCCGTTCTGATGGGCCTCCGTTCTGATGGTCCTCCGTTCTGATGGTCCTCCGTTCTGATGGGCCTCCGTTCTGATGGGCCTCCGTTCTGATGGGCCTCCGGTCTGATGGGCCTCCGGTCTGATGGGCCTCCGGTCTGATGGGCCTCCGGTCTGATGGGCCTCGGGTCTGATGGGCGTCTGACTCCTCTCTCCGTCCACTGGCTATGATTGACACTATATACATATAGACAGCTGATTCATAGAATGAGACATGATTTGTTTGGGGAAAAAAAGTAAAAAATTGTATCGGGTGCTAAAAATTTTTTTTTTTCCTTCTCCATCTTGAATCCTTATTACTTTCTTGGAGCCCCATATGTGGCAGAATGCAGTAGTTGGCATGATGCCTAACACAAAGCTTTTGTGAACAATTGCTAACTACATCTATTGTTTGGTAGCGGTTTCATCTACAAAAGTCTTGATTTTTGTAAGTGATCTGTAATAGAAAAGTGTGTTTTATTTATTTCCTGCGAGATCCCGGCATTGTTCCACCCCTGCACTCATTTAAATTTCAATGGCTGATGGCTTGTAGTACAGAAGTTCTATTAAGGTGCCAGCATCCATCCCTATCTGCAGGATATGAGAAGTGTGTAGGAGTTGGCATTTAGAGAAGGTCTTTCAGTGACATGGTACGAGAGACGTTTTTCACGCTTAGTCACTGCTGCGTGATCGTGATGTGCTCTACTGTACCATTTAGTCTCATTTCCAAGATTACTGGATTAACATGTTCACTGCTAAGGACCAGTTCTGATTCTATGTAATGTATTTTTTCGGGAATGATGAATATTTTCGTAATTTCTTTATTATTGGTCCTGTTGTCTGATTCTGCATTCTAATCCTCTCTTCTTGCCTTTTTCCTCCTGTCAGCAGGTTTATGCTCCAAGCATGTTCTTCACATTTTGCCAGGAATGAGTAGTGACAGTGACATTGAGTGCGACACTGAAAATGAGGAGCAGGAGGAAAGCATTACCTGTGGCAGCTTTAACGACACTTTCACAGCACAGCCATCCGGGGACGGTGAGTTCTTTCTGTTCTCTCCTCCTCTTGCAAAGCGTTCCATCGCATTGGCCCCATCCCTATTGCCACCATTGGAGTCCTGGGTACATCCATGCCGGGGGACTCTAGATCTGGTGGGGCCATTTACACTGGCTTCATGCATTTAGAGAGAAGTGAAGTGGACAATGATTAGAATAGAAGTTATCCAGGTCATCTTGTGATAATGCGGAATACTGCAGGATTTATTTATTTATTTTTATTGTTTTTAATATAATGTACATATTCTGTTTAATTGTGGGTTTTTCTTTTAACTTGCAATACTATCTCGTAGAAGGCCAGTCAATATTGTATATTTCCTGTAATCCCCCCCAAATGTATCTCAAGCCCCTCAATCATACAATTCGTAAAAAGGCAAAAAAAGAAAGGCGTTACAGTTTGTCTCTGTCTTTCTTCTATTACCAGCTGTTGGGAAATTGGTTAAGCGGACACCATCATTTAGCTGATGTAGAACATTGGAAATCAGATTGTCATTGACTGGGCTCTATCGAATTGAATTCCTTTTAGTTTTTATATACGGTATATCTTTTTTCTGAGGAGGAGAAATGTGATCCTTGTAATAAAGGCTTTCAATGATTGCTCTGCTAGTTCTAGTGGAGGTTTTCAAGATGGCTGAAAAGTAAGGTTTGATAATCAAGTGAAAATGCTTAGAATACTTTTTCTACATAGCCTTATGACTCTTTTTAATGCCAGAATCGCACTTTTATTAAGATTGTTTGTCGATTCCCCCTAAGTAACATCACTTCATTTTATATAACTACACGTACTACTCTGGCTCTACATGTTTTACATATGTTTTTTTTCCAGGGCTTGTCCAGGACCACTCACTTTCACACTGGTGTGGAGTGGTGCCGATGACATTGAGACCACTCACCCATGCACGTGTCCTATTTTAATGGATAAGATGTGCACGTTACCTATCAATCATGTCTTAGCAGGTATATGGGGACATAGTGACAGTGGCACCACTCACCACCAATTAGTAAGGGAGCGGTGCCGGACAACCCATTTAGTGCCCTCTGTATTACACGGAAGAAAGGCCTGTGTATGTGTGTGAGATGATTTATATAGTTTTGGCACTAAAAAGGAAGTGTGTTAGATTTTTATATTTACCACTTTGAGCCACCTAAAAATATTATTTTCCTTTTTAAGCTTTATATCTGTGTAAGTAATCTGAGTACAGTGAGTAAGTATCAATTGATAATTAAAATCTCACATCTGAATGGCTTCCAACACATTTTGCCAATATATTTTATTCTCCGTATTAAATGTTGTCTTTTTAGTGTGTTAGTACATTTTTTTGTCTGTGCTGTTAATGAAAAAAATACTATTTATCCCTATGTAGATCAAGGCTGCCCTTTTCCAGACGACAATAATATAAACACAGAAGACCTTCATTTTGCTGCTGGAGACAATGGTGGAAGGTAACATATTTCCATCCATCATATTCTCTTTTTACATTTATGACATTGGGTAACCCAGCTATTAAACTGTGAAATTGATTTGCTTCCTTTTGCAACTTTTACCACTGGAATATAATTAAAGATATTTTAAAGCACCTCTCCAGCTTTTTTTTTTTTTAAATTTAACGCTGGAGTGGTGCTACCAATCGAAGTTCTCTGCCCCTAGTCTCACACTTACCAGCTGCCGCCATCTTTTGTTATCGGCACCGCTAAGGACGATCTCCAGCAGTTTGTGACCTGCCAGATTGGTCCAGTGTTTGCTGGGCGATCCAGAACTCACAACTCAATGTAAGTCTGTGAGACCTAGATTGATGCTCCCATAGACTTGCTTTGAGACCGTTACGTTTCACTTCCGGTCAGTCAGAAGTTGCGCTCATGAGATGGTGGTAAGGGACTAGTGTGGAGCTGAAAAGAACTGAAGATGGCGGCTGGTAAGTATAATACTATGGTCAGGGAACTTAGATTAGTAGTTAGAAAATGAGGAGTCCTTCAAAGGCTACCTTTCTCTTGATTCATGCTGCCCAAACCACAACACTAGTCCAGTGTGGTCGCAGACTGTCTTCTCACCACACTGCTCTAGTTGATTAACGAGTCTCTCCCATCATCATTGAGAGAGACCTCCCTGTCATCTGGAGTGGTGTAGGGAGAAACGGGCATATGGTCACTGGGCAGATCTATAAATTGTTTTCTCTGATGCATCGGAGTTTTACATTTAAAAACATAACTGGTTGTATTCGTTAAGCCAGGCCCTGATTAATGCAGCCTATGGCATGAACAGCATGAATCAAGTAATATGTTTCCTTTAAAGAGGGCCTGTCTCTTGCTCCAAAAAATAAAGATTGAAAGGAACATTCTCATCTCCATGATTCTAGCCCAATACGTAGTAGTAGGGATGAGTCGGCACAAAAAATGCTCGGATGCTCGTTCCTAATACAGCATGGGGAAGACTCCTGGAAGCATCTCACTCCCAGATCGTTGCTGAGAACAATGGTGTCACACTTTTCCTCCATTTTAATGACTGATAATAAAACAATCAAGATCAAAGAGAAATTGAAGTTTACAGGGGAAAAAAATGGGAAGAAACATTCTTTCCTGTATAATGAGTTGTATATAACGCAACATTTAAAAAGGATTTTAAAATAATTAAGTAAGCCAAAATTTAAATGTTTACACTGAAATTTCCATTTTTTTTAAATAATTTATGAAAGAAGCAAGAACTGCCAAAAATGTGATGGAAGAGGAACTCTGACACACCCTGTATTACACATAAAGGAGGGCCTCCAACACATTGTTCAAATTGTCATGTAGTTTTACTCCTAGACTCATAAAAGCTGTGCATTAAGTGCAAAGTGTGGCAAAAATTTGAAACCGGGTCATCCATACACCCTTGAAGGCACCAACTGTAGTACCTCATTCAAATATTGTAAACAAAGTGTAGTTGTAGTACTCATAAAAGCTCTGCACGCAGTGCAAAGCCTGCAAAAAATAACAAATAAGGCACCAACTGGACTGCCTCATTCAAATATTAAGAAGTGTAGTTGTGATACTTCTACACTCAGGTTTTGCAGTGCAAAGCCAGAAAAAAAATATTAGGATGGTCATCCAAACACCTGTGAAGGCACCAACTGGCAGACCTCATTCAATATCCATCAGCAAAAATCAGAAAATTAAACTGATCTTGGAAAACCTACTTTATGAGGTACAATGAATTTTCAGCATGGCAAGAAAAATAAATTAAAACGTAACTTTAAATAATTGCCTAAAATGTTGTCAGTCAATGTGTACACAGAACAAACAAACAGTAATATCACAAAGTGCCAGTGCTCATGTTAACAGTTAAAAAATAAAAAAATTGGTTTGATCTCATCGACACAATTCCTCACTCCTCCTCTCCATTGTAGATACACCATTGAAGAGAAGAGGGGTGATGGCAGTCTACGTTCCAATCCCTTTAACACTCTTTGTTGTGCCCCTGCATTACTCCTGCCCTGACAAGGGCAGTACCCAAGTATAGACTTGTTCACCACTTACCCATAATGAAGGTGAAGCCTCCCAACACGTTTCTCCCTCTGTTTAGGTGGTTCAAGGTCACCGTTCTCTCCTGGTTCTACTCCTATCTCTCTGACTGATCCTTCACTGTATCTTTTGCTGGTTCCTCCTCCTCTCACCTTCACCGTACTTTTGGGGTTCCTCAAGGATCAGTCCTAGGCCCCCTCCTTTTCTCTTTGTATACTGCCCCTATTGGACAAACAATCAGTAGATTTGGTTTCCAGTACCATCTCTATGCTGATGACACCCAATTATACACTTCTTCTCCTGTTATCACGCCGACCTTTTTAGAAAACACCAGTGATTGTCTTACCACTGTCTCTAACATCATGCCCTCCCTCTATCTGAAACTGAACCTGTCAAAAACTGAACTCCTCGTGTTTTCTCCCTCTATTAACCTACCTTTGCCTGACATTGCCATGTCCGTGTGCGGGTCCATCATTACTCCAAAGCAACATGCCCGCTGCCTTGGGGTCATACTTGATTCCGAGCTTTCATTCACCCCCCACATCCGATCACTGGCTCGCTCTTCTTACTTGCATCTCAAAAACATTTCTAGAATTCGCCCTTTTCTTACTTTCGACTCTGCAAAAACTCTTAAGGCCCCTTCTCATTAAGCGACGCTGCAGCGATACCGACAACGATCCGGATCGCTGCAGCGTCGCTGTTTGGTCGCTGGAGAGCTGTCACACAGACAGCTCTTCAGCGACCAACGATCCCAAAGTCCCCGGGTAACCAGGGTAAACATCGGGTTACTAATCGCAGGGCCGCGCCTAGTAACCCGATGTTTACCCTGGTTACCAGCGTAAAAGTAAAAAAAAACAAACACTACATACTTACCTACCGCTGTCTGTCCCCGGCGCTCTGCTTCTCTGCACTCCTCCTGCACTGACTGTGAGCACAGCGGCCGGAAAGCAGAGCGGTGACGTCACCGCTCTGCTTTCCGGCTGACCGACGCTCACAGCCAGTACAGGAAGAGTGCAGAGCACAGCGCCGGGGACAGACAGCGGTAGGTAAGTATGTAGTGTTTTTTTTTTTTTTTACTTTTACGCTGGTAACCAGGGTAAACATCGGGTTACTAAGCGCGGCCCTGCGCTTAGTTACCCGATGTTTACCCTGGTTACCAGTGAAGACATCGCTGGATCGGTGTCACACACGCCGATCCAGCGATGTCCACGGGAGATCCAGTGACGAAATAAAGTTCTGGACTTTGTTCAGCGACCAACGATCTCCCAGCAGGGGCCTGATCGTTGGTCGCTGTCACACATAACGATTTCCTTAACGATATCGTTGCTACGTCACAAAAAGCAACGATATCGTTAACGATATCGTTGTGTGAAGGTACCTTTACTGTTTCACTTATTCATTCTGGACCATTGTAACTCTCTACTAATTGGCCTCCCTCTTACAAAACTCTTCCCGCTCCAATTTGTCCTGAATACTGCTGCCAGGATCATATTTCTCACTAACCGTTACACCGATGCCTCTACCTTGTGCCAGTCATTACACTGGTTACCCATCCACTCAAGAATCCAGTACAAAACCACTACCCTCATCCACAAAGCACTCCATGGCTCAGCACCACCCTACATCTCCTCTCTGGTCTCAGTCTACCACCCTACCCGTGCCCTCCGCTCCGCAAATGACCTCAGGTTAGCATCCTCAATAATCAGAACCTCCCACTCCCGTCTCCAAGACTTTATACGTGCTGCGCCGATTCTTTGGAATGCACTACATAGGTTAATACGATTAATCCCCAATCCCCAGTTTTAAGCGTGCCCTAAAAACTCATTTGTTCAGATTGGCCTACCACCTCAACGCATTAACCTAACTATCCCTATGTGGCCCATTAAAAAAAAAAAAAAAAAAACATAATCCGGTTCCTCGCAACATGTTCTCATAAACTTTATGCAGTTATTAGCCCTCTGTGTCTGTACTGCTACATACTTAGGCAGTTAACTGGTTCTTGCAGCTTTACATGAACACCCGAGCCTTACACTATGGCTGGTCCGAATAACTAAAGCAATTGTTACCATCCACCTCTCGTGTCTCCCCTTTTCCTCATAGTTTGTAAGCTTGCGAGCAGGGCCCTCATTCCTCTTGGTATCTATTTTGAACTGTGATTTCTGTTATGCTGTAATGTCTATTGTCTGTACAAGTCCCCTCTATAATTTGTAAAGCGCTGCGGAATATGTTGGCGCTATATAAATAAAATTATTATTATTATTATTCATCAATGGGGGAAGAAAGGAGGATATCTGGTATGGGCCCTTGCAGTGGCAAGTAGTGCCCAGCAGGCTGACTAGTTGTGTCAGTGCCCCTATCCCTGGTAACACTAAATACACACTCAGACAAGACGCTAGCAGCAGGGCAGCACAAGACCTCCAAGGCATAGAGGGACAGCTCATGCCAGGTGTCCAGCTTTAACATAGTAACATAGTTAGTAAGTAAGGCCGAAAAAAGACATTTGTCCATCCAGTTCAGCCTATATTCCATCATAATAAATCCCCAGATTTACATCCTTCTACAGAACCTAATAATTGTATGATACAATATTGTTCTGCTCCAGGAAGACATCCAGGCCTCTCTTGAACATGAGCTTTGATACCTAATAATTGAAGGTCACAGGGGAATTAGGGAGTATGCTGGTTTAGTCGGCCAGGTATTGCTTGACAATCTTGAAAAACGTTTCCCTCCTTGTCAAAAATACCCGATCATCAGGGCCTGGATGTCATGAAATTGGCCCAGGCCTTTGACAGTGTACTTCTGCCTCTGTTGTACCTAGTGTGTGTCTCCCTCGCCTCTCCTCCTTGAAGCTTACCCCCTTCCGTTAGCGTTGTCTGATAGGAATTTTTTACATGTATTTTCCACAATGGCCTTTTGGTATAGCACTATTTTAGTAGATCTCTCTTCCTCAGGAATTGGAGATGTAAGGTTCTTCTTGTAGTGTTTATCTAACAGGGTGAACAACCAGTTTTTTGTTGTTTTTCCGGGCAGGTGTATAGGAATGCGGGGAACACATACGACGGCCGATTCGCGTGCTTGACGCTTCAACGGGTCTAGATGACGCAAAATGGCCGTCATCCGTCTGTGTTTCCCGCACTCCTCTATACACCTGCCTGGTCTCCTTGGTCCAAATCTCTGATGGTAAAATAAAGGACTCTGGTCAAACAGCAATCCGGTGAGTGCTGCATTATTTTCTTCGTTTCCTCGCAGTACACATTTGGTATCCCCGCATTCAGAATCACCCGATCTATCATTGTAGAAAAAAAATTATCCCAATCGGTAAACGGCGTAACGAGAAAAAAATCAAAACGCCAGCTTTACGTTTTTTTTGGTCACTGCTACATTGCAATAAAATGCAATAACGGGCGATCAAAAGATCATATATACACCAAAATTGTATCACTAAAAACGTCAGTTCGGTGTGCAAAAACTAAGACCTCGGCCCCAAATCATGAAATATGGAGACGCTATGGGTCACGGAAAATGGTGCCTTTTTTTTTTATTTACCAAAGTTTGGATTTTTTTTCAGCACTTAAATAAAAAAGGAACCTATATACCGTATATACTCGAGTATAAGCCGAGATTTTCAGCCCAAATTTTTGGGCTGAAAGTGCCCCTCTCGGCTTATACTCGAGTCAAGGTAGGCGGCAGGGTCGGCGGGTGAGGGCGCTGAGGCATACTTACCTGCTTCCAGCGATCCTGGCGCTCCCCGCCTGTCCCACGGTCTTCGGTGCTGCAGTTCTTCCACTGTTCAGCGGTCACGTGGGACCGCTCATTAGAGAAATGAATAAGCGGCTCCACCTCCCATAGGGGTGGAGCCGCCTATTCATTTCTCTAATCAGCAGTGCCGGTGACCGCTGATAGAGGAAGAAGCTGCGGCACCGAAGACAGCTGTCTGGTTGAAGGAGCGGGACTCCGGGACCAGGTAAGTATCGCATATTTTCCTGTCCCCGTTCCAGCCGCCGGGCGCCGCTCCATCTTCCCGGCGTCTCTGCGCTCTGACTGTGCAGGTTAGAGGGCGCGATGACGCATATAGTGTGCGCGCCGCCCTCTGCCTGATCAGTCAGAGCGGAGAGACGCCGGGACCGGACGCTGGGAGCTGCAAGCAAGAAAGGTGAGTATGGCGTTTTTTTTTTTTTTTTATTGCTGCAGCAGCAGCAGCAATGGCACAGATATATGTGGAGCATCTATGGGGAAATATGAACGGTGCAGAGCACTATATGGGGCACAGCTATGGGGAAATATGAACGGTGCAGAGCACTATATGGCACAGCTATGGGGCAATAATGAACGGCGCAGAGCACTATATGGCACAGCTATGGGGCAATAATGAACGGTGCAGAGCACTATATGGGGCACAGCTATGGGGCAATAATGAACGGTGCAGAGCACTATATGGGGCACAGCTATGGGACAATAATGAACGGTGCAGAGCACTATATGGCACAGTTATGGGGCAATATGAACGGTGCAGAGCACTATATGGCACAGCTATGGGACAATAATGAACGGTGCAGAGCACTATATGGTACAGCTATGGGACAATAATGAACGGTGCAGAGCACTATATGGCAGAGCTATGGGGAAATATGAACGGTGCAGAGCACTATATGGCACAGCTATGGGACAATAATGAACGGTGCAGAGCACTATATGGGGCACAGCTATGGGACAATAATGAACGGTGCAGAGCACTATATGGCACAGCTATGGGGCAATATGAACGGTGCAGAGCACTATATGGCACAGCTATGGGACAATAATGAACGGTGCAGAGCACTATATGGCACAGCTATGGGGCAATATGAACGGTGCAGAGCACTATATGGCACAGCTATGGGGCAATATGAACGGTGCAGAGCACTATATGGCACAGCTATGGGGAAATATGAACGGTGCAGAGCACTATATGGCAGAGCTATGGGGCAATATGAACGGTGCAGAGCACTATATGGCACAGCTATGGGACAATAATGAACAGTGCAGGGCACTATATGGCACAGCTATGCGGAGATATGAACGGTGCAGAGCACTATATGGCACAGCTTTGGGACAATAATAACGGTGCAGAGCACTATATGGCACAGCTATGGGGCAATAATGAACGGTGCAGAGCACTATATGGCACAGCTATAGGGAAATATGAACGGTGCAAAGCACTATATGGCAGAGCTATGGGGCAATATGAATGGTGCAGAGCACTATATGGTACAGCTATGGGACAATAATGAACGGTGCAGAGCACTATATGGCACAGCTATGGGGAAATATGAACGGTGCAGAGCACTATATGGCAGAGCTATGGGGAAATATGAACGGTGCAGAGCACTATATGGCACAGCTATGGGACAATAATGAACGGTGCAGGGCACTATATGGCACAGCTATGGGGAAATATGAATGGTGCAGAGCACTATATGGCACAGCTATGGGGCAATAATGAACGGTGCAGAGCACTATATGGCACAGCTATGGGGCAATAATGAACAGTGCAGAGCACTATATGGCACAGCTATGGGACAATAATGAACGGTGCAGGGCACTATATGGCACAGCTATGGGGCAATAATGAACGGTGCAGAGCACTATATGGCACAGCTATGGGGCAATAATGAACGGTGCAGAGCACTATATGGCACAGCTATGGGGCAATAATGAACAGTGCAGAGCACTATATGGCACAGCTATGGGACAATAATGAACGGTGCAGGGCACTATATGGCACAGCTATGGGGAAATATGAACGGTGCAGAGCACTATATGGCACAGCTATGGGACAATAATGAACGGTGCAGAGCACTATATGGCACAGCTATGGGGAAATATGAACGGTGCAGAGCACTATATGGCACAGCTATGGGGCAAGAATGAACGGTGCAGAGCATTATATGGGGTACAGCTTTATATGGAGCATCTATGGGGCAATAATGAACGGTGCAGAGCATCTATTTTTATTTTTGAAATTCACCGGTAAATGCTGCATTTCCACCCTAGGCTTATACTCAAGTCAATAAGTTTTCCCAGTTTTTTGTGGCAAAATTAGGGGGGTTGGCTTATACTCGGGTCGGCTTATACTCGAGTATATTCGGTATGTTTGTTGTCTATGAACTCGTAATGACCTTGAGAAACATAATGGCAGCTCAGTTTTAGCATTTAGTGAACATGGTTTAAAAAAAAAATGTAAAAAAAAAAGTGTTGAATGCACTTTTTTTTGCAATTTCACCTATGTTAAAACCAATCATGTCGTTCAAAAGTATAACTTGTCCTGCAAAAAAACAAACCTTCACATGGACATTTTGACCGAAAAATAATGAAGTGTTGACTCTGGAAATAAGGGGGGCAAAAATGGAAAATGGCCTGGGGGTTAAGGGGTTAAAGCCTTGGAGAACCACATAAAAGTCAGAAATCCATGCCCACTCATCAGTTATGTGCGGAGCCTGCCCAGAATACTGACGGGTGTTTGAGTTGGTGTTCAACAACTGGCCTGTGCTGCTCACAAAGCCTTGCCAGCATGTGCAGTGTGGAGTTCCAGCGTGTGGCCACATCGCACACCACCAGACGGTAAGCTGGCACTTTCATGTGCTGCCAGAATTGCTCTAGCTGACTTGCGGAAATGGGCGTTCACACGACGTAGTTTGACCAGAAGCTCTGGCAAATCTGGGTAGGTTTAAGAAACCACTGAACTACCAAGTTGAGCACATGGGCCAAGCATGGTACATTTGGGTGCTTTCCAAGTTTCACAGCCGCCACCAGTTAACGGCCATTATCACCATGCCTGGCTGTAGGTTCAGTGGCGAGAGTCACAGATCTGTCTGGTCTGTTATTCCTTTCAATAACTGTTGTGGTGTGCGGTTTGTCTCGCTTCCAGCTGTTGTGGACGACGTGCTCGGAGATAACATATCAGAGATGGAGGATGAGGAGGAGCAGAAGGGGGTGCAGGAATTGGTGTAGGAGGTGAAAGAAACCTTTATAGAAATAGGGCCAGCATTCCTCAGCATTGGTAGCAAATGTGCCTTGTCAGGGTGGGACTCTGCCCCTGCCTCCACAAAGTTCACCTGTGTGCCGTCAGGGGAATGTAGCATCCGTGGACAGTTACATTAAGTGCGTTTGGTAAATTCACGGGTGATGTTCCTGGACACATGCTGGTATAAAGCGGGTACGCCACACTGAGAGAAATAGTGGTGGCTGGGGACAGAGTACGGAGGGACGGCTGCCGCTAGTCTGCGGAAATACTCCGTTTCTACAATCCTAAATGGCAACATTTTCACGGCAAGCCTGTGGGTTGGTGGCTGGAATCCTTTTTTTCTTTTTTTTTTCTTTCTCATTCGAAGGCCTGGGGTAGAGACAGCTGAACGCTGTGTTGAACAAGTTTTTGGAAGTGCCCGATGATGATACTTCAGAATGTGGTGCAGGGCAGGAGGCATCTTTGCCAGCGTCCTTTACCGCGGATTGGCAAGCACCTAGCACAGGTGAAGAGGCAGTGGTGTCACCTGCTGGCACTAATTGTGGGCCCAGGCATTCGGCTCACCGAGTCGTGTGCTTAGATGGCATGTGACTGATCATGCTGGTGAGGGTTAGACTCTTAGTGGTAATGAACCGGCTGATCTTGGCATGGCACAAGGTTGCAAATTACCATTTTTTATTTTTTTTTTTTGTCTCAGAACAGTTGTCCGTCTTCTCCCTCTGGTCACCCCACTGCCTCTTCCTCCTGTTTCAGTGCTGCTGATCCCTCCCCCTCAGCGCTGCTGGCCTCGCTCTGCATGTCAGCCTCCCAGGTTGGGTCAGTGACTTCGTCATCCATCACCTTGTCTTCCACCGCCACACTCTGGTCCTCCTGACTTGGTGGACAACAATAACCTGACTTACCTGCAACCTTGTCTCATTATTATCTAACTCCTTAGACAAAATATGCCATTTCCCACCGTCATCTTCTTGTGACCATGGCTGCTTTAAGTTGTGCACCACTAAACAGCATATCCTCCTGTCCCTCTTGGAGCATGCAGGGTGAGAGACCACAATCAAGAAATGATGTAAAGAGCTCCTCGCAGTTTCCTAGTGTGGGATCACTGGTCTCCTGGGACTCGACATGGTGAGGTTTAAGTGATTCGGACTCTTGGACCACCCAAAAAATTAATTTCAAACCACCATAATTTCGCGCAAAGCAGGTTAAACTGTATTGGATGACCATTACAGTCAATTTTTTCACCCCACAAAAAATGTGGTCACCTGCGGCAGCTATATATTCACCTGCATTCAGCCACTCTACCTGCTTCAGCTGTCCCTAGGCTAAATGCAGAATGTAGAAACAGCAAAGCGCAAGATGAACCCTAAGAAGGACTTTTAGTATAATGGTTCAGCAAGGTATCGCCACTAGAGAACTGTGATTCCTAAGGCCTTCTTCACATGTCTGTTTTTTAAGGGCTGCAAATACGGACACACGCCCACCCATTGTATTCAGTGGTGGTGCGCACATGTCAAGTTTTTAACACCGCATGTCCATGGGAAAATTTGCAGACTTGCCAGGTTTTTTTGGCACAGCATGGACAAAATGCGTGCTGCATACTGATGTCATCCACATGTCATCAGCGTGACATGAACAGGCGCCTGGGAAGAAGTGGTACAGTTCGTGCTGTTCCCAGGCGCTGGCTGCTGAAGGCAACGCTAAGCATTGTCTGCTGCTCGCACTGAGATGTCCCTCCTGTTTAAAAAAAAAAAAAAAAAAATTAAATGCAAAAACCGGTTTGAGCTAATGGGCAATTTTCATAGCCAGCAGAGGGAAAGCCCATGGCAGGGAGCTTATGTTAATCATCTGGGACAAGGGACAATGTTCCATAAGGTTCCCAGGCTAATAACAACTCACAGCTGTTTGCTTTCCCTTTCGTGGGTAATTTACGGGGGACCTGAGAAAAGAGAATGATGTAGGGTCCCCTTATAAATTCAAACCAGCAAATGCTAGTCAGACAACTGTGGGATGATATTAATCGCTTGTGACATTACCATTAGTAACGCACTACGCTGTCATGGATTCAAATCCTGCAGAGCAAGCAAGGTCCCCCTGCTCACGCCGCCAGCACGTGTCCAGGCCCTTTTGAAGTTTGCCAATGACCATCTGGATGATCTAGAGGAGGCATGGGAGAAAGTAATTTGGTCAAATGACACCACAATAGAAGTTTTTGGTATCCACTCCATTCGCCGTGTTTTGAGAAAGAAGGATGAGTACAAACCCAAGAACATTGTCCCAACTGTGAAGCTTAATGGGAGTAACATCATACTTTGGGTGTGCTTTTCTGCAAAGGGGACAAGATGCCTGCACCGTATTGAAGGGAGGATGGAAGGGGTCATATATCACTATATTTTGGCCAACAAGTTCCTTCCCTCAGTAAGAGCATTAAAGATGGGTCACGGCTGGGTCTTCCAGCATGACAATGACTCGAAACACACAGCCAGGTCAACTGAGGAGTGGCTCCGTATGAAGCATTTCAAGCTCATGGAGTGGCCTAGCTATTCTCCAGACTTGAACCCAATAGAAAATCTATGGAGGGAGATTAATCTCAATGTTGCCCAGTGACAGCCGCAAAATCTGGAGAAGATCTGTATGGAGGAGTGGGCCAAAATCCCTGCTCCAGTGTGTGCAAACTTGGCCAAGAACTACTGGAAACGTCTGTCCTCTGTAATTGCAAATAAAGGTTTTTGTACCAAATATTAAATACTGTTTTTCTATTGTATTAAATACTTGTTTCATGTAAAAAAGGCAAATTAATCATGTAAAAATCGTACAATTTGATTTTGTTTTTTTTTTCTTAATTCTGTCTCTCACAGTGGAAGTGGTCCTACAATAAAAAATTACAGACCTCTCCATTCTGTGTAGGTGGGATAACTTGCAAAGTCGGCAGGGTATCAAATACCATGATTTTACATTGAGATAAAGAATCTAAAGATTTATAGATTTGATGTCTTACTATCTTTATTCAGTAAAATCTAGCACATTTGTACAAGCAGGAAACATATCACAAGTATGTTTGTAGGAAAAGTGAGGTAGGATATACCGCCGGCCCCTTGTCCTGTCTAAATTTGAAATTGATTGATCATGAGCTATGAGGTTTGCTCTGTCATTTGAGTGTATACATCTGTAACACGTGTTTTTATGTTTTGTCTAGGTAATCGGTGAGAACATTTAGACATCCCCAACTGTGTTGAAAGCTCCGAACACTAGGATACGTAGGACTGCATCCACCCACGGGTGCACATTCACTGCTGTAACTTATTTATATACCCGAGAATGCCGCGCAGCACTACAAACAAGTCTTTAATAAAAAGATTCATATGCAGTTAGCATGGGGAAGAAACCGTATTTTCATCATCAGCCAATGTGCATGGAAACCATTATTGATCTCTTGGATTCACATGCATTCACTGTAATGTAGAAACTTCACGCTCATCTAGCTTTTTCCGATATTAGATGGTTGTCTCCACTTCTTAACTCCCAGCTGCACTATGTGGGTCATATAAAGTATTGAAGTAGGTCTTACCCATGGCAACCAGTCAGATCCAAGCTGTTGTTGTGCTTGACTGACGGTCAACATCTGTTTGGCCAGGGGCGAGACCAGACTTTTTGCTTTGCACTGGCATATTATGTTAGGATGAAGCAACTCTACTGAAGGGGACAGTTCCATTGTTCTATATTATGCCATATTTTTCAGCCGAGGCCATCTTTTTTCTAAATCCATTTAGCAGCTGACACAAATCCACATGATGATACGCTTTCCTGCCCAGCACTGTATTAATCATAAAGAACCTCAATCCTTTGACATCTTCATGGCTACCACAGGAGTATATACTGTATTGTGTGATTTAAAACCAAGAAAAATCATTTTGATGTTCTGTGTCTTCAGGCATGGGAAAGGCAATAATGAAATGGAAACCTAATGGCATTCTTACTAGATAGGTGCTAGAAGACTACCAGCAATAAATCTACTCGGAGCATATCAATAGAACTAGCGTAATTGATAGGATTTCCATAGCGGAGTATATCCAACTCTTCAGGTCCACACTTGTGTGAACAATATGCAACTGTGTGCCTTCACATGTATGCAAAGAACTAGTAAGTCTGAGGAATGGAGGTAGAAGAATGAAGTCCACCAGCGTACGCGGCAGCTTGTATGGCCGTTTCGGTAGTATATAGCAAGCTCCCTTGTCTGAAGTTGAGGTAGTGTATGACCTGCTCAGAGTTTGTAATCTGTTTTCTGCAGTAAGGAGATTTCGGGAGCTTTGTCTATGACACCCTTTTTGTCTATATGCATACCAATCCCTGGACCGGCCGAGTTTTACATACGGTTACTGAAGCTGATGAACCCCGAGATCTGCTCTCTGATGCCAAGTTACTGCAGAAGATACAGTGCGAGCGCTAACTAAGCACATCACATACTCCTGCTTGCAGAGGATTCCTGCACATGATATAAGCGACTATTGAGATCCCCATCCAGAAGACCTTTTCCCACCATTACAAGTAGCAGAAGAACTCTTCCTAGAGTCTACATCACATGTACACAGAATTTTCCATCCTTGTCTACGTGGCCAGCTATTCTTTTTCTGCTAGAGGCTTGTAATAAGCCCAAGGAAGCACAAGACCTCCATTATAACGATCAGTAGGGGTTTCCCCTTCAGTGTTAAAGGGATCCTTCGCGCTTAATAAAAATGAATCGCCAGTTATGTTACTGTTCACGCCATATTCAGCTGCAATTAGAACATATAACTTTGTATTGCTTCTCCTTAGTGAAGTGTTACATGTGTATTAGCTAGATCTGCAACATGGCGGATGTGTGGTGACCTATAGCGCCCCCTGTGAGTGCCTCTGCACAGATAGATCATATAAAACATTGAACATTGTGATTTTCCTGCAGCGTCCAAGGAACTGTCTGCTTCCAGCACATAACTAAATGTATCACTGGGTATTGTGCAGCTTTATTACCGTATTGTAACGACTAACCTGCTATCATTCCATTTCATGGGCCAGCACCTCGTGAGGCTTCCAGTGCAAGACTAGTTTATGTAGAGACCACCTATACAAACTCCTTGACCCCCTTACACAGTCTTTGTTAGATACCAATCCCTCTGTGTCTGAGCACAGCGTGAATGCTGAAATATTTGTTTCACATTTGTATAGTCTTCTCTTTATAAGCTAAAAACGTAAAGCCGACGTGTAAGACATAACTGTGTCCGTGGTGCCGAATATCTTCATATCTATTGATTTTAAGCCGTTTTTAATTTAACACGCTAAAGACTATAGAGATGTTTTTTCCTTGCAGACCAAGTGAGCGATGACCTTGCCAAACCTGTTGCTGTTTCTAGCATCCGAGCTGCTCCTTGCATTGCTATTGTTGCCTGAAAAACTGGTACTCGTGTAACTAAATATGATTGCCGAATATTTAATGTCTAGTCATGTCCACTGTCATTTTTATTTGTTTTGTTTTTGTTTTAATCTGTTTTATTTTGAACTGGATGAAATATTTTGTTGCACTTTTTTTCTTAATAAAATAAAACCTGTAACAGTTTGTCAATGCGACTCACTATTACATCTAGACAGCAACAATTTTTAATGCTGCATATATTAAAGGGTTATTCCCATCTTTATTAATGGGTAATGGTTGAATAGTGCTTGTAAAAACAAACACTTTCTTAATTTGCTATTTATTAAAATTCACCTAATCTTGCAAAATTTGCTTTTTTGGTTACTGATAGTTGCCAAGGGGATTGCCCATTGCTGATAGACCAATTCTGAGCAGTTCCTAAGTTTTTTTTTTTTTTTTTAAATTTCTCAAGCTTTATAACCTTTCCGGATCACTGGGCACACAGTTAGCACCTGATCCTGTCCAGCTTCAGTACCACTACTCTTACAGCACTACAGGTGCACAGCTCACAATTATGCCACTGGTCCAAACTGTCAGTCGTGCGGGAGCACGGCTCCCCATCACTCAGAATGTCTAGACACATGGGGGGAGTAGTGCACTTTGGAATTGAGGACACAGGAGAGCCCCTCTAAGGCTAGGTTCACATCGCGTCAGTGCCATCCGTTTAACGGATCCGTAACGGATCTGTAAACGCATCCATTGCCATCCATTATCGTAACGCATTCTAATGCATATCAAAATTGGCATGCGTTAGCGATGGTGTGTTACTTTGTGATGCACCCTCGAACGCGGTCTACCGCGTTTTCGGGTACGTTTGTTCACTGTGCATTAGACCTAACGCGTTCACTGTGCATAGACCTCTATTACTAACGCATGCCAACGCAATGCTACTATGCGTTAGCGCGATTGTACAAAAAAAAACTAGATTTTGAGCATCCGTTATGGCACTAACACGATGTGAACCTAGCCTTAGATAAAATTATGTTTAGAGCAATTATTAAAACCATGTTCTACAGATGTAGCAAGCTGTCATGGCAGTTTAGTTTGACTTTTGTTAGACAGAAAATCATCCTTACATATACAAGGCTGTAGTCACACGTATAGAATATCACTGGGGAACAGTTTAACGTCATTTTTGTTCTTTTTCTCTTGATTTAGGGTAAAATAGACATGCTGATTTCAAAACTGCGGTTAGTTTTCTTGTATCACGTCAGTTTTTTTCTCTACAGCTTATCTTAATGCGATTTACTTTAGACAAGGATCGAGAGTAGCACTGGCTAACCTCTCTCGAGTGGAGAGGACGACCTTGATGACCGGTCACAGGTTATTTGTCAGGAATATTCTGTTACTCGTGAGACAGAGCAGCACACAACCTCTCACCACGCTATCAGGTGAAACATTCCGAAAGTCTGTACACATGGGGTTAGCAGAATGATTTTTTTTTTCACTTGTTTCCTTTCTTTCAGATCATGTCTTTCCCTGCCTTTTCTCTTTGTAAGTGCCTAAACCGCCCTGCTTCCCTTTCAGTTATATCTTTGGCAGTTTCACCATTCCCAGTTAAAGCCTAAACATCAGCACCTTTATAAAACAAGACTATTTCTGCATATTTCAAAGTAAATCTTGATGATTAAGATAAGTGTTGGGCTTCTCACAAGGTGTGCATGCAGTGTGTCTAGAGTTTACGGATGTGGCTGAACATGTAATATACCATTTGGTATACCTATGGTTTTGTGAGAGCCAAGATATCACTTTAGTGACTGTTACTTTTGTAAAGTGTAAACTTCAGGATATAACAAGAAAAATACATGTAAAATGGAGTATCCTAGTCTACTGTCAGCTATATGTCCAGTGCCTCATTCTGCTGACATCCCAGTGCCAGTTTTCCTTGAGCTATCCACTTTTCAAGAACATCATTATGGTGAGGAACAAAATTACAACAATGAAGACTTTGAATTTGAAGATGTCTCCGTTCGTTATGGATATGACCAGTGTATTGCCATAACATACATAGTTTAATTGGGAATTCCAATCTATAACTCAAATCAATAGCTCAAAGTGGGGCTTACAGTGTATCATCCTTCGCAATGGCAATTTATTTGGTGCAATCCCAATTGGCTATTCAGTTTCATTTTGTGAAGAATACGGAGACATAAAGAGTCACTGAGTTGTTGCAATATTGCAAACACAATTGGATCATTTGTGATGACCTTAAAATGGTAAGATTACTTCTTTGTCAGCAATGTAGATACACCAAGTATCCTTGTTTTCTGTGCATGTGGGACAGCAGAGCTCGTGAGAAGCATTGGGTGGAGATAACAATATTATCTAATAAAACAGTATATGTGAACAATATAGATAAGAATAACTCATTTTGATTTTCCCAAGGTGGGGCTTTGGGTCATATTGGTTCACGGAATATATGTGATGTGAAAATATCTATACCTACTCTTTATCTCTGACTGAGAATTGAGATCTGGATTATATTCCCCAAACGGGGGGGTTGAAATATTCAATTATACATCTGTGTGATGGTTTACGATTCACATTGATTTTATGGAGGTTATGGACCTCTTTTTAGGAGACTTACCGTATATACTCGAGTATAAGCTGATCCCCCCCCCCCCCTAATTTTGCCACAAAAAACTGGGAAAAACTTATTGACTCGAGTATAAGCCTAGGGTAGGAAATGTAGCAGCTACCGGTGAATTTTAAAAATAAAAATAGATTCTTCATACCGTTGATTATTGCCCCATAGATGCTCCATATAAAGCTGTGCCATATAGAATGCTCTGCACCGTTCATTATTGCCCCATAGATGCTCCATATAAAGCTGTGCAATATATAATGCTGCAATAAAAAAAATGACATACCTCTCTTGCTGCCCGCTGCTCCTCAGCATCCCGTCTCTCCGCACTGACTGTTCAGTCAGAGGGCGCAGATTAGTACGTCATCGCGGCCTCTGACCTGAACAGTCAGAGCAAGAGGACGGGAAGACGGAGCGGCGCCCGGCGGTTGGAACGTTGACAGGTAAATATGTAATACTCACCTGCTCCCGGCGTCCCTGGCTCCTTATCCCCGACAGATGGTCTCCGGTGCCGCAGCCTCTTCCTCGGTCAGCAGTCACTGGCACCGCTCATCACAGGAATGAACATGCGGCTCCACCCCTATGGGAGTGGAGTCCATATTCATAACTTTAATGAGCGGTACCACGTGACCGCTGAACAGGGGAAGAGCTGCGGCACCAGAAGACCATGGGACAGGCAGGGGGAGCGCCAGGTGCCCCGGAAGCAGGTGAGTATGCGACAGTCCTCTCTCCCCCTCACCCGCCGACCGTGACTCGAGTATAAGCCAAGAGGGGCACTTTCAGCCCAAAAATTTGTGCTGAAAATCTCGGCTTATACTCGAGTATATATACGGTAACTAATAAAAGTTACGTTTCAAAACCACATTTTGTTTTTTCCTTGCTAATACTTTACTTTTTTCTGTGGTAGAAACGGTGAGAGAGATCTTGTTGAACCCCTTTACCCCCAAGGGTGGTTTGCATGTTAATGACCGGGCCAATTTTTACAATTCTGACCACTGCCCCTTTATGAGGTTATAACTCTGGAACGATTCAAAGGATCCTGGCGATTTTGACATTTTTTTTCTTGTGACATATTGTACTTTATGATAGTGTTAGAATTTGTTTGATTTTACTTGCGTTTATTTGTGGGGGAAAAAACGGAAGTTTGGTGAAAATTTTGCATTTTTCCGACTTTGAATTTTCATGCCCTTAAATCACAGAGACACTGTATATACTCGAGTATAAGCCGAGATTTTCAGCCAACTTTTTTGGGCTGAAAGAAACCCTCTCTGATTATACTAGTCATACCCAGGGGGGTCGGCAGGGGAGGGGGAGCGGAGCTGTGTAATAATACTCACCTGCTCCTGGCGCAGTCCCTGCATGAATATGGACCCCACTCCCATAGGGGTGGAGCTGCATATTCATTACTGTAATGAGCGGTACCATGTGACCGCTCACTACAGGAAGAAGCTGCCGGCGCCGGGAACAGACATGCAGGGACCGCGCCGAGAGCAGGTGAGTATAACGCAGTGCGTGATATTCACCTGCTCCCCGTTCCATCGTCTTCCCCGTCCTCTGCAGTGACGCGCAGGTCAGAGGGCGCGGTGACTCGATAATTGTGCGTCACCGCGCCCTCTGACCTGTGCGTCACTGCAGAGGATGGGGAAGACACAGCAGCGGTCGTCGGTGGAGCATCTTATGGGGCCATGTGCAGCATTATATGGGGCAAATATCTGTATGGGGCCATGTGCGGCATTATATGGGGCAAATATCTGTATGGGGCCATGTGCAGCATTATATGGGGCAAATATCTGTATGGAGCATCTTATGGGGCCATAATCCACATTTGTGGCGCATTATACGGGGCAAATGTGTCTATGGAGCATCTTATGGGGTCATAATCAACATTTGTGCAGCATTATATGGGGCATATTTTAATATGGAGCAGAGGCGTAGCTAGAGCTTTTGCCGCCCGGGGCTGTTCCCGAGTTTGGCGCCCCCCCTCCTCCGGCTCAATACACACAAAGGTTACCAAAAATGGTTTTCCTGTTTTGTAGAACTTAAACTGGGCCTAATGGTGTCACCCCCACATGCCAAACCTGTGACTTAATACCACCACACCATGACCAGACCACATAGTGACCGAATAATACTACATATAAGGGACAAATACCACAACACCATTTCCATACCACATATTACCACCACATAGTGACTGAATACTACAATACTGATCAGTAATAAAAAAAAAACCACAATACTATCACCATAAGTGCCAGTATTCACAGGAGATCTGTACTTAGTATGCAGTGTCTGTGTAGAGGTAATACAGAGATCACTGGTGGTGGTATACACAGGAACTCTGTATATAATGTATAGATAATACAGTGATCACTGGTGACATTGTACACAGGACCGCTGTATATAGTGTCAGTGTATAGGTAACACTGACTCACCAGTGACGTCTCTAGGTGAAGTCCTTCATCTTTCATCCAGCACAGACCGCCATAATTTCTTCCAGCCAGGACTAGTTTCTGCAGGAAATAACAGTTATCTTGAGCTCCGCTTGCAGAACACATTACTTAATTTTTCACAACTTCTACATTACACCACATGAAGAAAAAAAGGTGATATAGTGTCACTCTGCACAGTAACAGGACCGCCCCCCCCATTTAAAACAGTATACTCAAAAAATAAAATAAATACATCACTGCAGTAATAATATCCCTTAATTAGCCCCTATGGTAATACTATTCCCCACCCTGGCCCCGTTTATCTCATTCCTGGCTCCAGCCATATGTTCTCGCATCCTGCCCTCATGAGTATCCATTCTACCCCATATGATCTCCCCATCCTGCCCCACCAGCCTCCATCGTATCCGTCCTGCCCCATGATCCAATCCTGCCCCATGATCCAATCCTGCCCCGTATCTACATTCTGCCTATGCCTCAAGTCCTGCCCCCAGTGTGGCCAGCAATCTGCCCCAGTGTGTCCAGCATTGCCCCAGTGTGTCCAGCAATCTGCCCCAGTGTGCACAGCAATCTGCCCCAGTGTGCACAGCAATCTGCCCCAGTGTGCACAGCAATCTGCCCCAGTGTGCACAGCAATCTGCCCCAGTGTGCACAGCAATCTGCCCCAGTGTGCACAGCAATCTGCCCCAGTGTGCACAGCAATCTGCCCCAGTGTGCACAGCAATCTGCCCCAGTGTGCACAGCAATCTGCCCCAGTGTGCACAGCAATCTGCCCCAGTGTGCACAGCAATCTGCCCCAGTGTGCACAGCAATCTGCCCCAGTGTGCACAGCAATCTGCCCCAGTGTGCACAGCAATCTGCCCCAGTGTGCACAGCAATCTGCCCCAGTGTGCACAGCAATCTGCCCCAGTGTGCACAGCAATCTGCCCCAGTGTGCACAGCAATCTGCCCCAGTGTGCACAGCAATCTGCCCCAGTGTGCACAGCAATCTGCCCCAGTGTCCAGCATTGCCCCAGCGTGTCCAGCAATCTGCCCCAGCGTGCACAGCATTGCCCCAGTGTCCAGAAATCTGCCCCAGTGTGTCCAGCATTGCCCCAGTGTGTCCAGCATTGCCCCCAGTGTGCACAGCAATCTGCCCCAGTGTGCACAGCAATCTGCCCCAGCGTGCACAGCATTGCCCCAGCGTGCACAGCATTGCCCCAGCGTGCACAGCATTGCCCCAGCGTGCACAGCATTGCCCCAGTGTCCAGAAATCTGCCCCAGGGTCTCCAGCATTGCACCAGTATGTCCAGAAATCTGCCCCAGTGTGTCCAGAAGTCTGCCCCAGGGTCTCCAGCATTGCCTCAATGAGTCCAGAAATCTGCCCCATGGTCTCCGGTATTGCCCCAGTGTGTCCAGCATTCTGCCCCATGGTCTCCGGTATTGCCCCAGTGTGTCCAGCATTCTGCCCCATGGTCTCCGGTATTGCCCCAGTGTGTCCAGCACTCTACCCCATGGTCTCCGGTATTGCCCCAGTGTGTCCAGCATTCTGCCCCATGGTCTCCAGTATTGCCCCAGTGTGTCCAGCAATCTGCCCCATGGTCTCCAGTATTGCCCCAGTGTGTCCAGCATTGCCCCCAGACAGAGTCAGACATAAAGAAAAAAAAAAGTAAAATCCTCACCTCTCCCGTTCCTAGCGCAGGTCCGGTGCAGTCAGCGTCTCTCCGGCTCTGCAACGCTCAGGACAGAGAGGCTGAGCGGCGCGCACAGTGATGACGTCATCGCGCCCTCTGCCCTGAGACGTCGCAGAGTCAGAGGGCGCTGAAGACGCTGCAGCTGCCGCAGGAACCAGGAGAGGTGAGTATTAGGCCGGCGTCACACACAGCGTATGAAAATACGGTCTGTATATTACGGCCGTAATACGCTGCAAAGTCCCGAAAATAGTGGTCCGTAGCTCCTCCGTAGGCAGGGTGTGTCACCGTTTTTTGCGCATGGCATCCTCCGTATGTAATCCGTATGGCAGCCGTAATGCGTGTTTTTATCGCAGGCTTGCAAAACCGACATATGGCTATACAAGGGATCCATGTGTAAAAAAAAAAAACCAAACATATATACTGTCTATATATCTATATCTATATATATCTATCTATCTATATATATCTATATATCTATCTATCTATGTCTATCTATCTATCTATCTATCTATCTATCTATGTCCATCTATCTATCTATGTCTATCTATCTGTCTATGTCTATCTATCTATCTATGTCTATCTATCTATCTATGTCTATCTATATCTATCTATATCTATCTATATCTATCTATATCTATCTATCTATATCTATCTATCGATCTCTCTATCTATATCTATCTATATATCTCTCTATCTATATCTATCTATATCTATCTATCTATCTCTATCTATCTATCTATCTCTATCTATCTCTCTATATATATATATATATACATATATATATCTACATATCTATCTATCTATATATATATATATATCTATCTATATATATATCTATCTATCTATATATATATATCTATATATCTATATATATATATATCTACCGTATATACTCGAGTATAAGCCGACCCGAGTATAAGCCGACCCCCCTAATTTTGCCACAAAAAACTGGGAAAACTTATTGACTCGAGTATAAGCCTAGGGTAGAAAATGCAGCATTTACCGGTGAATTTCAAAAATAAAAATAGATGCTTCATACCGTTCATTATTGCCCCATAGATGCTCCATATACAACTGTGCTATATAGAATGCTCTGCACCGTTGATTATGGCCCCATAGATGCTCCTTATAATGCTGTGCCATATATGCTCTGCACCTTTGATTATGGCCCCATAAATGCTCCTTATAATGTTGTGCCATATATGCTCTGCACCTTTGATTATGGCCCCATAAATGCTCCTTTTAATGCTGTGCCCCATATATGCTCTGCACCTTTATGGCCCCATAGGTGCTCCTTATAATGCTGTGCCCCTTATATGCTCTGCACCTTTATGGCCCCATAGATGCTCCTTATAATGCTGTGCCCCATATATGCTCTGCACCTTTATGGCCCCATAGATGCTCCTTATAATGCTGTGCCCCATATATGCTCTGCACCTTTATGGCCCCATAGATGCTCCTTATAATGCTGTGCCCCGTATATGCTCTGCACCTTTGATTATGGCCCCATAGGTGCTCCTTATAATGCTGTGCCCCTTATATGCTCTGCACCTTTATGGCCCCATAGGTGCTCCTTATAATGCTGTGCCCCTTATATGCTCTGCACCTTTATGGCCCCATAGGTGCTCCTTATAATGCTGTGCCCCTTATATGCTCTGCACCTTTATGGCCCCATAGGTGCTCCTTATAATGCTGTGCCCCATATATGCTCTGCACCTTTATGGCCCCATAGGTGCTCCTTATAATGCTGTGCCCCTTATATGCTCTGCACCTTTATGGCCCCATAGGTGCTCCTTATAATGCTGTGCCCCTTATATGCTCTGCACCTTTATGGCCCCATAGGTGCTCCTTATAATGCTGTGCCCCTTATATGCTCTGCACCTTTATGGCCCCATAGGTGCTCCTTATAATGCTGTGCCCCTTATATGCTCTGCACCTTTATGGCCCCATAGGTGCTCCTTATAATGCTGTGCCCCATATATGCTCTGCACCTTTATGGCCCCATAGGTGCTCCTTATAATGCTGTGCCCCTTATATGCTCTGCACCTTTATGGCCCCATAGATGCTCCTTATAATGCTGTGCCCCGTATATGCTCTGCACCTTTATGGCCCCATAGATGCTCCTTATAATGCTGTGCCCCGTATATGCTCTGCACCTTTATGGCCCCATAGATGCTCCTTATAATGCTGTGCCCCGTATATGCTCTGCACCTTTGATTATGGCCCCATAGGTGCTCCTTATAATGCTGTGCCCCTTATATGCTCTGCACCTTTATGGCCCCATAGGTGCTCCTTATAATGCTGTGCCCCTTATATGCTCTGCACCTTTATGGCCCCATAGGTGCTCCTTATAATGCTGTGCCCCTTATATGCTCTGCACCTTTATGGCCCCATAGGTGCTCCTTATAATGCTGTGCCCCATATATGCTCTGCACCTTTATGGCCCCATAGGTGCTCCTTATAATGCTGTGCCCCTTATATGCTCTGCACCTTTATGGCCCCATAGGTGCTCCTTATAATGCTGTGCCCCTTGTATGCTCTGCACCTTTATGGCCCCATAGGTGCTCCTTATAATGCTGTGCCCCTTGTATGCTCTGCACCTTTATGGCCCCATAGGTGCTCCTTATAATGCTGTGCCCCTTGTATGCTCTGCACCTTTATGGCCCCATAGGTGCTCCTTATAATGCTGTGCCCCATGTATGCTCTGCACCTTTATGGCCCCATAGGTGCTCCTTATAATGCTGTGCCCCATGTATGCTCTGCACCTTTATGGCCCCATAGGTGCTCCTTATAATGCTGTGCCCCATATATGCTCTGCACCTTTATGGCCCCATAGGTGCTCCTTATAATGCTGTGCCCCATATATGCTCTGCACCTTTATGGCCCCATAGGTGCTCCTTATAATGCTGTGCCCCATATATGCTCTGCACCTTTATGGCCCCATAGGTGCTCCTTATAATGCTGTGCCCCTTATATGCTCTGCACCTTTATGGCCCCATAGGTGCTCCTTATAATGCTGTGCCCCATATATGCTCTGCACCTTTATGGCCCCATAGGTGCTCCTTATAATGCTGTGCCCCATATATGCTCTGCACCTTTATGGCCCCATAGGTGCTCCTTATAATGCTGTGCCCCATATATGCTCTGCACCTTTATGGCCCCATAGGTGCTCCTTATAATGCTGTGCCCCTTATATGCTCTGCACCTTTATGGCCCCATAGGTGCTCCCTATAATGCTGTGCCCCATATATGCTCTGCACCTTTATGGCCCCATAGGTGCTCCTTATAATGCTGTGCCCCATATATGCTCTGCACCTTTATGGCCCCATAGGTGCTCCTTATAATGCTGTGCCCCTTATATGCTCTGCACCTTTATGGCCCCATAGATGCTCCTTATAATGCTGTGCCCCGTATATGCTCTGCACCTTTATGGCCCCATAGATGCTCCTTATAATGCTGTGCCCCGTATATGCTCTGCACCTTTATGGCCCCATAGATGCTCCTTATAATGCTGTGCCCCGTATATGCTCTGCACCTTTGATTATGGCCCCATAGGTGCTCCTTATAATGCTGTGCCCCTTATATGCTCTGCACCTTTATGGCCCCATAGGTGCTCCTTATAATGCTGTGCCCCTTATATGCTCTGCACCTTTATGGCCCCATAGGTGCTCCTTATAATGCTGTGCCCCATATATGCTCTGCACCTTTATGGCCCCATAGGTGCTCCTTATAATGCTGTGCCCCTTATATGCTCTGCACCTTTATGGCCCCATAGGTGCTCCTTATAATGCTGTGCCCCTTATATGCTCTGCACCTTTATGGCCCCATAGGTGCTCCTTATAATGCTGTGCCCCTTATATGCTCTGCACCTTTATGGCCCCATAGGTGCTCCTTATAATGCTGTGCCCCTTATATGCTCTGCACCTTTATGGCCCCATAGGTGCTCCTTATAATGCTGTGCCCCTTATATGCTCTGCACCTTTATGGCCCCATAGGTGCTCCTTATAATGCTGTGCCCCATATATGCTCTGCACCTTTATGGCCCCATAGGTGCTCCTTATAATGCTGTGCCCCTTATATGCTCTGCACCTTTATGGCCCCATAGATGCTCCTTATAATGCTGTGCCCCGTATATGCTCTGCACCTTTATGGCCCCATAGATGCTCCTTATAATGCTGTGCCCCGTATATGCTCTGCACCTTTATGGCCCCATAGATGCTCCTTATAATGCTGTGCCCCGTATATGCTCTGCACCTTTGATTATGGCCCCATAGGTGCTCCTTATAATGCTGTGCCCCTTATATGCTCTGCACCTTTATGGCCCCATAGGTGCTCCTTATAATGCTGTGCCCCTTATATGCTCTGCACCTTTATGGCCCCATAGGTGCTCCTTATAATGCTGTGCCCCTTATATGCTCTGCACCTTTATGGCCCCATAGGTGCTCCTTAGAATGCTGTGCCCCATATATGCTCTGCACCTTTATGGCCCCATAGGTGCTCCTTATAATGCTGTGCCCCTTATATGCTCTGCACCTTTATGGCCCCATAGGTGCTCCTTATAATGCTGTGCCCCATATATGCTCTGCACCTTTATGGCCCCATAGGTGCTCCTTATAATGCTGTGCCCCTTATATGCTCTGCACCTTTATGGCCCCATAGGTGCTCCTTATAATGCTGTGCCCCTTATATGCTCTGCACCTTTATGGCCCCATAGGTGCTCCTTATAATGCTGTGCCCCTTATATGCTCTGCACCTTTATGGCCCCATAGGTGCTCCTTATAATGCTGTGCCCCATATATGCTCTGCACCTTTATGGCCCCATAGGTGCTCCTTATAATGCTGTGCCCCTTATATGCTCTGCACCTTTATGGCCCCATAGGTGCTCCTTATAATGCTGTGCCCCTTATATGCTCTGCACCTTTATGGCCCCATAGGTGCTCCTTATAATGCTGTGCCCCTTATATGCTCTGCACCTTTATGGCCCCATAGGTGCTCCTTATAATGCTGTGCCCCTTATATGCTCTGCACCTTTATGGCCCCATAGGTGCTCCTTATAATGCTGTGCCCCTTATATGGTCTGCACCTTTATGGCCCCATAGGTGCTCCTTATAATGCTGTGCCCCTTATATGCTCTGCACCTTTATGGCCCCATAGGTGCTCCTTATAATGCTGTGCCCCATATATGCTCTGCACCTTTATGGCCCCATAGGTGCTCCTTATAATGCTGTGCCCCTTATATGCTCTGCACCTTTATGGCCCCATAGGTGCTCCCTATAATGCTGTGCCCCATATATGCTCTGCACCTTTATGGCCCCATAGGTGCTCCTTATAATGCTGTGCCCCTTGTATGCTCTGCACCTTTATGGCCCCATAGGTGCTCCTTATAATGCTGTGCCCCATGTATGCTCTGCACCTTTATGGCCCCATAGGTGCTCCTTATAATGCTGTGCCCCATGTATGCTCTGCACCTTTATGGCCCCATAGGTGCTCCTTATAATGCTGTGCCCCATATATGCTCTGCACCTTTATGGCCCCATAGGTGCTCCTTATAATGCTGTGCCCCATATATGCTCTGCACCTTTATGGCCCCATAGGTGCTCCTTATAATGCTGTGCCCCATATATGCTCTGCACCTTTATGGCCCCATAGGTGCTCCTTATAATGCTGTGCCCCTTATATGCTCTGCACCTTTATGGCCCCATAGGTGCTCCTTATAATGCTGTGCCCCATATATGCTCTGCACCTTTATGGCCCCATAGGTGCTCCTTATAATGCTGTGCCCCATATATGCTCTGCACCTTTATGGCCCCATAGGTGCTCCTTATAATGCTGTGCCCCATATATGCTCTGCACCTTTATGGCCCCATAGGTGCTCCTTATAATGCTGTGCCCCTTATATGCTCTGCACCTTTATGGCCCCATAGGTGCTCCTTATAATGCTGTGCCCCATATATGCTCTGCACCTTTATGGCCCCATAGGTGCTCCTTATAATGCTGTGCCCCTTATATGCTCTGCACCTTTATGGCCCCATAGGTGCTCCTTATAATGCTGTGCCCCTTATATGCTCTGCACCTTTATGGCCCCATAGGTGCTCCTTATAATGCTGTGCCCCTTATATGCTCTGCACCTTTATGGCCCCATAGGTGCTCCTTATAATGCTGTGCCCCTTATATGCTCTGCACCTTTATGGCCCCATAGGTGCTCCTTATAATGCTGTGCCCCATATATGCTCTGCACCTTTATGGCCCCATAGGTGCTCCTTATAATGCTGTGCCCCTTATATGCTCTGCACCTTTATGGCCCCATAGATGCTCCTTATAATGCTGTGCCCCGTATATGCTCTGCACCTTTATGGCCCCATAGATGCTCCTTATAATGCTGTGCCCCGTATATGCTCTGCACCTTTATGGCCCCATAGATGCTCCTTATAATGCTGTGCCCCGTATATGCTCTGCACCTTTATGGCCCCATAGATGCTCCTTATAATGCTGTGCCCCGTATATGCTCTGCACCTTTGATTATGGCCCCATAGGTGCTCCTTATAATGCTGTGCCCCTTATATGCTCTGCACCTTTATGGCCCCATAGGTGCTCCTTATAATGCTGTGCCCCTTATATGCTCTGCACCTTTATGGCCCCATAGGTGCTCCTTATAATGCTGTGCCCCTTATATGCTCTGCACCTTTATGGCCCCATAGGTGCTCCTTATAATGCTGTGCCCCATATATGCTCTGCACCTTTATGGCCCCATAGGTGCTCCTTATAATGCTGTGCCCCTTATATGCTCTGCACCTTTATGGCCCCATAGGTGCTCCTTATAATGCTGTGCCCCTTATATGCTCTGCACCTTTATGGCCCCATAGGTGCTCCTTATAATGCTGTGCCCCTTATATGCTCTGCACCTTTATGGCCCCATAGGTGCTCCTTATAATGCTGTGCCCCTTATATGCTCTGCACCTTTATGGCCCCATAGGTGCTCCTTATAATGCTGTGCCCCATATATGCTCTGCACCTTTATGGCCCCATAGGTGCTCCTTATAATGCTGTGCCCCTTATATGCTCTGCACCTTTATGGCCCCATAGATGCTCCTTATAATGCTGTGCCCCGTATATGCTCTGCACTTTTATGGCCCCATAGATGCTCCTTATAATGCTGTGCCCCGTATATGCTCTGCACCTTTATGGCCCCATAGATGCTCCTTATAATGCTGTGCCCCGTATATGCTCTGCACCTTTGATTATGGCCCCATAGGTGCTCCTTATAATGCTGTGCCCCTTATATGCTCTGCACCTTTATGGCCCCATAGGTGCTCCTTATAATGCTGTGCCCCTTATATGCTCTGCACCTTTATGGCCCCATAGGTGCTCCTTATAATGCTGTGCCCCTTATATGCTCTGCACCTTTATGGCCCCATAGGTGCTCCTTATAATGCTGTGCCCCATATATGCTCTGCACCTTTATGGCCCCATAGGTGCTCCTTATAATGCTGTGCCCCTTATATGCTCTGCACCTTTATGGCCCCATAGGTGCTCCTTATAATGCTGTGCCCCTTGTATGCTCTGCACCTTTATGGCCCCATAGGTGCTCCTTATAATGCTGTGCCCCTTGTATGCTCTGCACCTTTATGGCCCCATAGGTGCTCCTTATAATGCTGTGCCCCTTGTATGCTCTGCACCTTTATGGCCCCATAGGTGCTCCTTATAATGCTGTGCCCCATGTATGCTCTGCACCTTTATGGCCCCATAGGTGCTCCTTATAATGCTGTGCCCCATGTATGCTCTGCACCTTTATGGCCCCATAGGTGCTCCTTATAATGCTGTGCCCCATGTATGCTCTGCACCTTTATGGCCCCATAGGTGCTCCTTATAATGCTGTGCCCCATATATGCTCTGCACCTTTATGGCCCCATAGGTGCTCCTTATAATGCTGTGCCCCATATATGCTCTGCACCTTTATGGCCCCATAGGTGCTCCTTATAATGCTGTGCCCCATATATGCTCTGCACCTTTATGGCCCCATAGGTGCTCCTTATAATGCTGTGCCCCTTATATGCTCTGCACCTTTATGGCCCCATAGGTGCTCCTTATAATGCTGTGCCCCATATATGCTCTGCACCTTTATGGCCCCATAGGTGCTCCTTATAATGCTGTGCCCCATATATGCTCTGCACCTTTATGGCCCCATAGGTGCTCCTTATAATGCTGTGCCCCATATATGCTCTGCACCTTTATGGCCCCATAGGTGCTCCTTATAATGCTGTGCCCCTTATATGCTCTGCACCTTTATGGCCCCATAGGTGCTCCCTATAATGCTGTGCCCCATATATGCTCTGCACCTTTATGGCCCCATAGGTGCTCCTTATAATGCTGTGCCCCATATATGCTCTGCACCTTTATGGCCCCATAGGTGCTCCTTATAATGCTGTGCCCCTTATATGCTCTGCACCTTTATGGCCCCATAGATGCTCCTTATAATGCTGTGCCCCGTATATGCTCTGCACCTTTATGGCCCCATAGATGCTCCTTATAATGCTGTGCCCCGTATATGCTCTGCACCTTTATGGCCCCATAGATGCTCCTTATAATGCTGTGCCCCGTATATGCTCTGCACCTTTGATTATGGCCCCATAGGTGCTCCTTATAATGCTGTGCCCCTTATATGCTCTGCACCTTTATGGCCCCATAGGTGCTCCTTATAATGCTGTGCCCCTTATATGCTCTGCACCTTTATGGCCCCATAGGTGCTCCTTATAATGCTGTGCCCCATATATGCTCTGCACCTTTATGGCCCCATAGGTGCTCCTTATAATGCTGTGCCCCTTATATGCTCTGCACCTTTATGGCCCCATAGGTGCTCCTTATAATGCTGTGCCCCTTATATGCTCTGCACCTTTATGGCCCCATAGGTGCTCCTTATAATGCTGTGCCCCTTATATGCTCTGCACCTTTATGGCCCCATAGGTGCTCCTTATAATGCTGTGCCCCTTATATGCTCTGCACCTTTATGGCCCCATAGGTGCTCCTTATAATGCTGTGCCCCTTATATGCTCTGCACCTTTATGGCCCCATAGGTGCTCCTTATAATGCTGTGCCCCATATATGCTCTGCACCTTTATGGCCCCATAGGTGCTCCTTATAATGCTGTGCCCCTTATATGCTCTGCACCTTTATGGCCCCATAGATGCTCCTTATAATGCTGTGCCCCGTATATGCTCTGCACCTTTATGGCCCCATAGATGCTCCTTATAATGCTGTGCCCCGTATATGCTCTGCACCTTTATGGCCCCATAGATGCTCCTTATAATGCTGTGCCCCGTATATGCTCTGCACCTTTGATTATGGCCCCATAGGTGCTCCTTATAATGCTGTGCCCCTTATATGCTCTGCACCTTTATGGCCCCATAGGTGCTCCTTATAATGCTGTGCCCCTTATATGCTCTGCACCTTTATGGCCCCATAGGTGCTCCTTATAATGCTGTGCCCCTTATATGCTCTGCACTTTTATGGCCCCATAGGTGCTCCTTAGAATGCTGTGCCCCATATATGCTCTGCACCTTTATGGCCCCATAGGTGCTCCTTATAATGCTGTGCCCCTTATATGCTCTGCACCTTTATGGCCCCATAGGTGCTCCTTATAATGCTGTGCCCCTTATATGCTCTGCACCTTTATGGCCCCATAGGTGCTCCTTATAATGCTGTGCCCCATATATGCTCTGCACCTTTATGGCCCCATAGGTGCTCCTTATAATGCTGTGCCCCTTATATGCTCTGCACCTTTATGGCCCCATAGGTGCTCCTTATAATGCTGTGCCCCTTATATGCTCTGCACCTTTATGGCCCCATAGGTGCTCCTTATAATGCTGTGCCCCTTATATGCTCTGCACCTTTATGGCCCCATAGGTGCTCCTTATAATGCTGTGCCCCATATATGCTCTGCACCTTTATGGCCCCATAGGTGCTCCTTATAATGCTGTGCCCCTTATATGCTCTGCACCTTTATGGCCCCATAGGTGCTCCTTATAATGCTGTGCCCCTTATATGCTCTGCACCTTTATGGCCCCATAGGTGCTCCTTATAATGCTGTGCCCCTTATATGCTCTGCACCTTTATGGCCCCATAGGTGCTCCTTTTAATGCTGTGCCCCTTATATGCTCTGCACCTTTATGGCCCCATAGGTGCTCCTTAGAATGCTGCTGGTGCTGCCATAAAAAAAAAAAAAAATCACATACTCACCTCTCTTCTCAGGACGCCAGCGCTTTCAATAATTACCTGCTCCTCGTGCGGCTCCGTCTCCAGCACTGACGCTCAGCAGAGGGCGCGCACTGACTACGTCACAGCGCCCTCTAACCTGAGCGTCACTGCTAGAGGACGCTGCAGACGGAGCCGCACCGGAGCGAGGAGCAGGTAATTATAGCGCTGCGCTCCCCTTACCTGCTGCGGCGCGGTCCCTGCAGTCCCTGGCTTCTCCGGCGCTGCAGCTTCTTCCTGTACTGAGCGGTCATATGGCACCGATCATTTACAGCAATGAATATGCGGCTCCACCCCTATGGGGGTGGAGCTGCCTATTCATTTCTGTAATGAGCGGTGCCATGTGACCGCTCAGTACAGGAAGAATCTGCAGCGTCGGAGAAGCCAGGGACTGCAGGGACCGCGCTGGGAGCAGGTAAGTATGATTACACAGCCCCCGCTCCCCCTCCCCTGCTGACACCCGGGTATATGACTCGAGTATAAGCCGAGAGGGGGACTTTCAGCCCCAAAAAATGGGCTGAAAATCTCGGCTTATACTCGAGTATATACGGTATATCTATATCTATATATCTATATCTATATATCTATATCTATATATCTATATATCTATATCTATATATCTATATCTATATATCTATATCTATATATCTATATATCTATATCTATATATCTCTATATCTCTATCTCTATATCTCTATATCTATATCTCTATATCTATATCTCTATCTATATCTCTATCTATATCTCTATCTCTATATCTATATCTCTATATCTATATATCTATATCTATATCTCTATATCTATATCTATATATCTATATATCTATATCTATATATCTATATCTATATCTCTATATCTATATCTCTATCTATATCTCTATCTCTATATCTATATCTCTATATCTATATATCTATATCTATATCTCTATATCTATATCTCTATCTATATCTCTATCTCTATCTCTATCTCTATATCTATATCTCTATATCTATATATCTATATCTATATCTCTATATCTATATCTATATCTATATATCTATATATCTATATCTATATATCTATATCTATATATCTATATATCTATATCTATATATCTATCTATATCTCTAGATTCAAGATTCAAAGAAGCTTTATTGGCAGGACCAAATACACATCAGTTTTGCCAAAGCAAGTGTATAAAGGCAATAGGGATAGGGACTGTGGGGGTGTTGGGTAGGAGCTGTAGGGGAGGTGGATGGGGCAGATCCAGGGTGGGGGCTATAGTCCATGGCATAGGGGAGGTGGATGGGGCAGATCCAGGTTGGGGGCTATAGTCCATGGCATAGGGGAGGTGGATGGGGCAGGTCCATTGTGGGGGCTATAGTCCATGGCATAGGGAAGGTGGATGGGGCAGGTCCAGGTTGGGGGCTATAGTCCATGGCATCATAGTTCTCTTTCTCGCAGTCTATGACATTCGCTCACATACCGCGCTGCTATCTCCACTGCTCTCTCTTCTTCTCCCAGCAGGATATATGTTTTCTCTTCCTCCTTCATGGTGGTGAAGTCTGGGAAGAGATGTGAGAGTCTCCTGAAGTGAGTGTCCCTCACTGCTGAGTATTTGGAGCAGTGTAGCAGGAAGTGGGTTTCGTCCTCTATGGCCTCCTGGTCACAGTGTTGGCACAGTCTTTCCTCCCTGGGCTTGTAGCTCTCTGCCTGTGTCGGCCACATTCGATGGCCAGACTGTGGGCACTGAGTCTATATCGGCTCAGGATCTGGCGGTCTCTGGGGTCCGGGAGTTTCTCTCTATATATATATCTATATATCTATATATCTATATCTATCTATATATATCTATATCTCTATCTATCTATATATCTATCTATATATCTATCTATATATCTATATCTATATATATATATATATATATATATATATATTTCTCTATCGCCTCATTGGGGGACACAGGAACCATGGGTGTATGCTGCTGCCACTAGGAGGCTGACACTATGCAAATAAAAAAGTTAGCTCCTCCTCTGCAGTGTACACCCCACCGACTGGAAGTAGGATATTCAGTTTAGCTTAGTGTCAGTAGGAGGTGGACACGGGTCTTTCATTAGACCCTTATCTACCTCAATGTGCGTCGTTTCTTTTCAGGTACCACGGAGGGATACAGGGTGAAGAGTCACACCTGTAGTCCCACAAAGAGACTATGAGTACGGCGTGTACTGCCACCCCGTATCCTCATATGTCTGGTCGGCAGGACCCCAGCCCCTAACACTGAAGCGTGTTGAGGTGATTCAGACCCGGGCCTGCCTCCGTCTCCCACCCACTCGCCCACCAGAGCCTGTCGGTTCGAGGAGACACGGACGTCCCACTATGCTGGATTATCGGACGTCCGATCTTGGATGGGGAGGTACTCTCTCTCTCTCTCCCCAGGTACAGAGATAAGAAGATCACAGAAGAAAGAAGATCGGGAAAGAAAAAAAAAAAAAAATTCCTTTATTTTAATAGTGGGCCCCTTAATTCAGGTTACCTTTGCAGCAGTTTTAGGGCTTTCCTCAACACTTCCCCCGTGCTCCGGTGGTCATGGGATGTAATCTAGGTCCCGGCCTCTTCCAGGCCTAGCTGCAGAGTGGGGCATCGGGGGTCTTTTCCCCTTTAATTTTGCGGGTATTTGGGGCTGCAGGCATTGTTTTGCAGCGTTTTTCAATCCTCTGCGCCGCTCCCCCATCCTCCGGCGGTCACCAGCTCTAATTTAGGTCCCGGCTTCACTCGGGCCTAGCTGCAGGGCTGGCTCCGCCCCTCTTCTTCCTGCTTTTCGGGCGGGCTTTTTTCCCACCTAGCTCTTAGTCAGCTCCTTCCTGCCGGGACTTAGCTCCGCCCCGGCACTTGGCTCCGCCCCTTTTTCCTGTCTCAGAGCAGGCTTTTCAGCATGTGTCCCTGCAGTGTGCGCTTTTTCACTCCTGGACACCCTCTTGTGACTGCCATTTTTCCTATTGATCCAGATTGTACTTGTTTCCTGTGGAGCCTTCTCTTCCTGGCACAGCAGCCCTACAGTCTGGAGCTGAATACAGGATGACTGCACCTACTGTGAGTAGCTGCTCTGCAGCCCGACACTCTCCTCGGCTCTCCTATTCCCTAATGTTCTGGCATCAGTTAATGGGTCTGCTCATCATGAACCCACCGCCCAGGAGTTCCTACCCCAGGTGAGACAGAGGCCCCTATCCCTGGGTGGGCTTTCCTTCTGTCTCGGTCTGTGGCGGACCTCACCAGGATGTCACGTCCCTGGTGTCCGTGCTTGACAGATTGTTCCTCCCAGCCCCCCGCAGTTGCCAGTGGGTCACAGGATTCTCCATCCGGCCTTTTCAACACAGGTCACAAGAGATCCAGACAGGAGCGAAATTCTGTCCTTTTCCCGATCCATCTCGCCCTCCGGTCTGGCACGGTGAGATCCCTCTTCCAGATCCTCCTCTCCCGAGTCAGACGGGCGTCCTCGGTCATGTTTTCAGAGGAAGATTCAGACTTTGTTTCACTACAGGCCTCTAGCATGAGTGATAGGGTGCAAAGCCTTATTATTGCAGTCAACCAGACCTTAGGCATCATGGATACATCTACGGAACCCGCAGAAAAGGCGGTTTCGTTTAGACGGTCAAAACCAACTTCCAAGGTCTTTGCTCTACACACTGAATTTGTTGTGGTACTTGCCAGGGGAAAGGTGAACCATTCCAGATGCTTTCAGACAGGGAAGCGTCTCGGCATCCTATATCCCTTCTCCCCTGAGCTCATCGCTAACTGGACTGATTTCTCGGCAGCGGACTCGTCGGTCCCCAGACTGTCCGCCAACATGGTCCTTCGACTTTTCTAATGCAGCATCCCTCATGGATTCCAAGGATACAAGTATAGAATCGCTGGAAAAATCAGCCTTTTGAAGTGGCTGCTTCTGCTTTGTGCCTCGGCCATTGCCTCTACCTGGGTCTCAAGGACCACAGCTAGATGGACCAAACAGCCTTGTAAGGGTACCACGGCTGGACCTCTTCCGGGGGAGCTGGCCGACCTGACGTACCAGATTTCCTATGCAGGGAAATATTTGGTAGCTGTCTCCCTAGATGCGTGTCTTGTGCAGCTCAGGTATCCAGCAATATGGTGACCATCTGGCGGAATGTTTGGCTCAAGACATGGCAGGTGGACTTGTTTTCAAAGAAGTCCCTTACCAGCCTCCCTTTCCAGGGGGCCCGTCTTTGACTACATGCTGGAACAAATTATTAAGGACGCAATGGGAGGCACGAGCGTCGCTGGCCTCCCCTGATATGGCAGTTCAGCTCCCTTTTTGTCCTTTCGCTGGTTCGTGGCGTCAGAATATTCCTCTGGCTAGCACAGACCGCGGTCTCGCCTGGCTAGAGAAAAGGCTTCCTTCAAGCCTACCCCTTCCTGGCGTTCCCTCAATTCCCATGGTAGGTCCACCAGGCCCAGACCTGGCAGATCTTCCTTGGCATAACTCGTGCTAAGGGCCCAGTGTTCCTCCCAGTCTGTTTTGTTTTTTTCTTTTTTGCAGGGATGTTTGGCTTGCCTCAGTCGAGGTCAGGGAGGTGGTATCCTCTGGATACAAGATGGGGTTCGCTTCACGGCCCCGGAATCGCTTCTTCAAATCCCACCCTCTAAAAGATCCTAATCTGATCCCAGGTTTCTTTGTGTCCATTGCCTTTCTTCTTTGTTCAGAGGTTATCGTTTCCATCTCAGAGTAGGAACGCTTCACAGGTTTCTATTCAAACCTGCTTGTAGTGCCGAAGAACAACGGCGCAGTTCGACCCATCTGGTTCCTAAGTTAGTGAACAAAAGGTTCTGCCTGCGGCATTTCAGGATGGAGTCCCTCTGTTCAGTATTGGCTTGCATGGAACCACAGGAATTCCTGTTCTCCATAGATATCCAAGAAGCCTATCTCGATGTTCTGATTTTCCCAGCACACCTGTGTCTCCTGCGTTTCGTGGTGCAGAAGAGTCATTTCTAGTTCATCGCCCTGCCACTCGGTCTTGCGACCGCACCCAGTGTCTTCATAAAGATCATGGCTACATTTATGGCCATTTTGAGGATCACGGGCCTAGTGCTCATTCCGTACCTCGAAGACATCAAGGCTCCGCCCCCCTCTCAGGCCCAGGAGAGTGACAATCATCCGACTCCCTGTCCCGTTTCTGATGGCTGGTCAGCAGAACAAAGTCTTGTCTTGTTCCGAGTCAGTGCCTCGTCTTCTAAGGCATGCTGTTCGACACCTGTCAGTCGAGGGTTTTTTGTTATTTTTTTCTTCTCAAGGAGAAACGGGCAATTCTCCAGGACGGAGTTTTCTGCAAGGCCCTCGGCTGCCTTCCTTCCGTTCAGCAATGAAGGTCCTGGGACGAATGGTGGCAGCATCGGAAGCGTTCCCTTTTGCGCTGTTCCACTTCAGTAGGCCATCCTTTCTCAGTGGGACAGGTCGGTGCTGTCTCTGGATCGTCCGATTCGGCCTTCCGTCCGATTCTAATGGTCTCTCAGCTGGTGGCTGTCATCCCCTCTCATTCCCCAGGTCCGGTCCTTCCTTCTCGCCCATGGCAGGTGGTGACGACGGTCGCCAGCCTTCCCGGCTGGGGCACGGTTTCCCACAATCCGTCAGTTAAAGGGGCGTTGGTCGGAGCAAGATTCCCCTCTGCCGATCGACATCCTTGAGATAGCGGCCATTCTTCTGTCCCTGAGTCACTGGGAAAAGGTTCTCAGAGGTCTGCCAGTCAGAATCCAGACGTCCAATGCCACGGCTGTGGCATATGTCAAACACCATGGAGGGAATCAGTCTCTTGGAAATGGCGGAGGTATCCAAGATCCTCTTCTGGGCAGAGGCGACGGTTCCGGCACTATCCGCAGTGCATATTCCCGGTGTTGGCAACTAGGCCGCGGTGTTTTTCTCTGCCACGAGGGCCTTTCGGCAGGAGAGTGGTCCCTGCATCGGAAGGTCTTCCTTCAAATTTGCCTTTGATGGGGATCTCCGGACGCGGATCTCTTGGTGTCGCGACTGCTTAGGAAGGTTCCACCGTTTATTTCCAGGTCCGCGACCCTCTTGTAGTGGAGACCGATGCTCTGGCCATTCCTGGGTCGCATTTTGTATTTCCCTATCTGTTTCCTCCCCTTCCCTTCTTCCCAGGCTGTTGAAGATCATTGCGGAGGGGGTGCCGGTCTTTCTGATCGCACCAGATTGGCCCAGAAGGTTCTGGTTCGCTGAGATCGCCAATCTCCTCGCGGACTTCCTCTGGAGGCCCCAAACAGGCCAGATCTTCTGTCCCAAGGACCGATCTGCCACCAGAGTTCTTGGTTGCTCAATTTAACATCTTGGCTGTTGAATCCTTCCATTTGGCCTTTTCTCAAGGCGGGACTTGATGCTGGCCTTGACCTTAGTCCTCTAAAGGGTCAGGTAGCAACGCTTTCCATTCTCTTTCTGAAGTCCCATTTCAGAAGTCCTTGACTTCCCGTTCTCAGGTCAGATATTTAGATCTGAGAGACCTCGGTGGTTGATACCTCTTAATGGCTAACTGAAAAGATGGTAGCAAATTGCAAACCTTCGAGACTTCTCAGGCCTCTTCATCAGGCATAGACTAATTCAATTCCAAATATTTTATCTACTGGCTATCACGGTACAAGGATATATATCCGTCCCGTTCTCAGGTCAGAACTTTTCTTCAAGGAGTGGTGCATGCAGCTCTCTTGTACCGGACTCTCGTGGATCCCAAGAAGCTTAATCTTGTTCTGGAGGCTGTGGGGTTCCCCCCCTTGAACCTCCCCATGAGGCCTCACTGTCTGTTCTGTCCTGCAAGGTGTCGTTTCTGGTGGCCATCACCTCCATTAGGCGCGTCTCGGAGTTGGTGGCTCTCTCCTGTCGCCCCATTTCTTGGTTCTTCACCAAGATAAGGTAGTTTACGGCCATCGTCGCCTTTTCTTCCCAGGGTGGTGTCCTCCTTGTTACTTCAATAAGATCGTCCTTCCCACCTTTTTGTTCTGCTCCGACCTCTTCTCTGGAGCGTTCGCTGAACAGGCCAGACCTGGTCAGGGCGGTGAGGATCTATTTGTCTAGGACCACCTTCTTTAGGAAGACGGACCGTCTATTTGTCATTCCAGACGGTGCGCCAAGAGGCCTGCCAGCCTCCAAGGTTATGATTGTTCTCTGGATCAGACCTGCTATTCTGGAGGCTTACCAGTTCCGGAACAGAGTGACTCCTCCTGGGATTAAGACTCACTTTGCCTCGGGCTGTGGGCGCCTCCTGGGCGGTACACCATGGGGCATCTGCCCTACAACTTTGCAAGGCAACCTGGTGTTCCATTCACTCATTTGCCAAATGTTATAAGCTCCATACCTACGCTTTGGCAGTTGCCAGCCTAGGCGGAAGGATCTTGCAGGTGGCAGTTGTAAGTTCTCCGACCTGAATGGAGTTTTTTTCTGCTGTTCCCACCCCAGGGACTGCTTTGGGACGTCCCATGGTTCCTGTGTCCCCCAATGAGGCGATAGAGAAAACAGGATTTTTGGTTGCTTACCGTAAAATCTGTTTCTCGGAGCCTTCATTGGGGGACACAGCACCCTCCCAAGTTGAACAGCTCTGTTTTATTGTGTTATATTGTC